>NC_053389.1:272338674-272615164 GCF_905171765.1 Bufo bufo
GTGAAAGGTGAAGTGGAGGACAAATGGGATGAGAGAGGAGAGGGAGAAGAGGCAGGACGTGGAATGCCGGGAGTGTGGCTTTGTGGGTTCTGACGGCGTTGCTCCCACTGGGCTCGGTGATGGGAGGCCAGGTGCCTTCTTAAGGCGGTCGTCCCTAGGTGAGTGTTGGGCTTACTGCCACTTATGCGTTGACAGCACAGGCTGCAGATGGCAACACCATTGTCAATAGCTGACACGTTAAAAACAAGCCCACACTGCAGAGCCATATGCCAGCATCCTGGGAGCGCCAGAAGTCACATGGTGGATGGCTTGCTCCAGATACATTTGCAGTCTGCTTTTTTGCCAACTGTGCCCTGCGAGCTCTGCCTGTTTCTCCTCTTTCTCCTCCCTCTCTGCTGCTCAGTCTCTCCCTCTAAACTCCCCTCCTCTTCCTCTCTTGTGGGCACCCACGTGACGTACATCGACACATCATCATCATCATCGTCACCTTAACCACCACTGACATTTGAGATCTCGGAGTAGGCAGCAACAGCGGGGACTTCCCTCCTTGGGCTGATTTGGGTATTGTGGTCAGACCGCTGGGTGGCGGCCATTGCTACCTTCTCTTCCTCATCCGATGTCAAGAATGGCTGCGCATCAGTAAGGTCTGGGAATGGATGGGAAAATAATTCCTCTGACTCGAGTGGAGGGGCTATGGTGGTGGGGGTGGTGTCTTTGGGGGTGCACACAGCAGAGAGTGAGGAGGGTACAGATACAGAGGATGAGGAGGGTGCAGAAGCGGAAGGCTGAATGAGCCACTCATCCAACTCTGGTGCGTCCTTTGAAGTAATCGCACACGTCTTTTCCAACTTCCCACTTAGGCTCCGGCCTGGTGCACCTGCCCGTCCCCTACCACCCCTGCGGAATGGCCTGCCTCTTCCTCTGCCTGTCAATTTCAAATTGACCCTGTGCCTAAATCCCTAGAGAAGAGCAGTATTTGTGGAAGCAGGTATTTCTCAGGCCTCAATCAATATTTAGTGGAAAGAGGTATATCAAACCCCTTAATCAGTATTTTGTGGAAGCAGGTATATAGCAGGCCTCAATCAATATTTTGTGGAAGCAGGTATATCAAACACCTTAATCAATATTTTGTGAAAGCAGGTATCTCGCAGGCCTCAATCAATATTTGGTGGAAGCAGGTATATCAATCCCCTTAATCAGTATTTTGTGGAAGCAGGTACAGCATCCCACTCAGGACACGTGGGAACTGAAAAATAGCCTAAAACTGTATTATCATTCTGCATGTCATTTTGTACTACAACATCTGTTGTATCCCTGTTCATAGGCTGATCTGGTGTAATTTATACATCCCACCACTAGATGGGGATAGTACTTAGACTATACAGTCGTGGCCAAACGTTTTGAGAATTACATAAATATTGGAAATGTTGCTGCTTACGTTTTTATATTAGTAATTTGCATATACTCCAGAATGTTATGAAGAGTGATCAGATGAATTGCATAGTGCTTTTTTGCCATGAAAATTAACTTAATCCCAAAAAAAACTTTCCACTACATTTCATTGCTGTCATTAAAGGACCTGCTGAGATCATTTCAGTAATCGTCTTGTTAACTCAGGTGAGAATGTTGATGAGCACAAGGCTGGAGATCATTATGTCAGGCTGATTGGGTTAAAATGGCAGACTTGACCTGTTAAAAAGAGGGTAATTGTCACGACCGCTATCCCAGCAGCAGTCGTGTCGCACCAGACGGAGGGGAAGGGGGACCCTTATCTACGGATGGGAAATAGAATGGCCACCCCTGACTAACCCTAAGCTGGCACCTGTCTGCCCTGATACCCTAGACGGGGTGTGAACCCGTGCGGCGAGCAGTATGCCTAAACCCTCAGTCGCCCTAACAAGACTGGACTGGGGAAAGGCCGATGGGAGCGCTAGTCACCATCACTCACGTCTAGGAAAACAACAGGGGAAGACAGCAACAAACAAACAACAGCAGAGATAGACTTATCCAGTCACGAGCAGAGAAGGCGATCCCAAACACGACAGTCCACGCCGGACAAGAGCTCCACAGCAACACCATCAAACTATCTCCTTCCAAGGTCAGAGTAGCACTGGAAGTAAGGACTATATCTGGCAATGACTGCAAGTGAAACTGAAACTAATATAGTAGCTGGGAGTGGCAGACAGGACTCACCTGAGAAGGATTCCTACAAACTCCCAGTCAGGACAAAAAGGTTCACAAGGCAAAACCCAGATGACACACCCTGAACCACGGAGCAAACTCACAAGCTATCACGAGTAGCAAGTCGCTGCGACCTTCTCCTCCCAGACCTGTCTGGATCAGTCACAGTCGTGACAGTACCCCCCTTTCTACGAGGGGCCCCTGGACCCTCAAGACCAGGCCTCTCCGGATGGGAGCTATGAAAAGCCCGAATGAGTCTGTCCGCTTTTATCTCTGATGCTGGAACCCACATTCTCTCTTCGGAACCATAACCTCTCCAGTGCACCAGGTACTGAAGAGAGCGGCGAACATATCGTGAATCAACAATCTTTTCTACCTGAAACTCAAGACTGCCATCAACAACCACCGGTGGAGGCGGTAGTGGCAATGGTTCAGGAGGTTCTACATATCTCTTAAGCAGAGATCTGTGGAAAACATTATGGATCCTTAGAGTCTGAGGTAGCTCCAGACGAAAAGCCACCGGGTTAATGATCTTAATTACCCTATAAGGACCAATAAATCTCGGACCTAATTTCCACGAGGGAACCTTCAACTTGATATTTCTGGTAGACAACCACACCAAGTCATTCACCCCAAGGTCCGGACCTTCAGAGCGCTTCCTATCAGCCGCACGTTTGTATCTACCACCAATTCTCGTCAAACTTTCTTGCACACTCTGCCACACTGAAGAAAGTGAAGACGCAAATCGTTCCTCCTCGGGAATCCCAGACGGCCCCCCCTCACTAAACGTACAAAACTGAGGATGGAAACCATACGCACCAAAAAATGGTGACTTATCGGTGGATTCTTGACGACGATTATTAATGGCAAACTCGGCTAACGGTAAATAAGATGACCATTCCTCCTGATTTTCGGAAACAAAGCATCTCAAATATGTCTCTAGGTTTTGATTGGTACGTTCAGTCTGACCGTTGGACTGTGGATGGAAAGATGAAGAAAACGACAGATGAACCCCTAAACGAGAACAAAATGCTTTCCAAAATTTAGAAACTAATTGGGTACCACGATCCGAAACAATATCGGAAGGGACCCCGTGAAGCTTCACGATGTGGTCAATAAAAACCTGAGCCAGTGTGTTAGCATTAGGCAATGCGGCAAGAGCAATAAAGTGCACCATTTTACTGAATCTGTCAACAACTACAAGAATAACAGTCTTCCCCGCTGATACTGGTAGATCCGTAATGAAATCCATTGACAGGTGCGTCCAAGGCCTGTTGGGGATGGCCAGAGGTAAAAGACGCCCTGCCGGACGAGTATGATCTGCCTTAGAACGAGCACAGGTAGCACATGCAGACACAAAATTCAACACCTCCTGGCGCCATTTAGGCCACCAGAACCGACGAGACACTAACTCAGAGGTTGCCCTACTACCTGGGTGTCCTGCCAGTGTGGAGTTATGGTGTTCTTTTAGTATCTCCAGTCGTAAATTTTCTGGCACAAACAGTTTACCCGAGGGGCAGGAGGCCGGGGCGTCCCCCTGAGCTTCCAACACCCTCCCCTCCAAACCTGAGTGTAATGCAGAGACCACCACCCCCTTTTGCAAAATGGGCTCTGGTACCTCAACATCACCCCCTCCAGGAAAACTTCGAGACAATGCATCCGCCTTAGTATTTTTTGCCCCCGGGCGATAGGTTATTACAAAATTAAACCTAGTAAAAAATAACGACCACCGAGCCTGTCTAGGGGTGAGACGTTTAGCAGACTCCAGATATAATAAGTTTTTGTGATCAGTAATCACCGTGACGGGATGAACCGCCCCCTCCAAAAAATGACGCCACTCCTCAAAAGCCAACTTAATAGCCAAAAGTTCCCTGTTGCCAATATCATAGTTCCTTTCTGCAGTAGACAATTTCTTCGAAAAGAAAGCACACGGACGCCATTCACCAGGGGACGGGCCCTGAGATAGTACCGCTCCCACCCCCACCTCTGATGCGTCAACCTCTACAATAAAAGGAAGCGAGACATCTGGCTGTACGAGAATAGGGGCTGAGGTGAATCTCTCCTTCAGAGATGCAAAGGCAGTTTTGGCTGCATGTGACCATTTGGAAAAATCGGATCCCTTTCGGGTCATGTCCGTCAGTGGTTTGACCACCAAGGAATAGTTCTTTATAAACTTTCTATAAAAATTGGCAAACCCCAGGAAGCGTTGCAATGCCTTCAGGTTCTCAGGCAGATCCCAGTCTATAATCGCCCGGACTTTCTCTGGATCCATGCGGAAACCTGAATCTGACAACACATACCCCAGAAATGGCAGTTCTTTTACGGCGAACACACATTTTTCTAACTTAGCAAACAATTTGTTGGCCCTTAATATCTGCAGCACTTGTCTCACATGGATCTTATGTGTATCCAGATCCGGGGAATAGACCAGGATGTCATCAAGATAAATCACATCAAATCTCCCGATAAGGTGACTAAAAATATCGTTGACAAAATGTTGGAATACCGCAGGCGCATTAGTAAGACCAAAAGGCATGACCAGATTTTTATAATGCCCTTCCGCAGTATTAAAAACCGTCTTCCACTCATCCCCTTCTTTGATGCGAACCAGGTTATAGGCTCCTCTGAGATCCATTTTGGAGAACCATTTAGCACCAGCAACCTGATTAAAGAGGTCGGGAATGAGAGGAAGAGGATAGGGATCTCGGATAGTTATCCGGTTTAATTCCCGGAAATCCAGGCAAGGACGTAGGCCCCCATCTTTCTTTTTAACGAAAAAGAACCCTGCAGCCACAGGTGAAGAAGAGGGTCTGATGTGTCCCTTAGCCAAACTCTCCGAAATATAATCTTTCATAGCCTTCCTCTCCGGGCCGGAAAGATTGTATAACCGGGTTTTAGGTAGTTTTGCCCCAGGTAATAGATTAATCGGGCAATCATATGGACGATGAGGTGGTAACCCCTGACAACCCTTCTCAGAGAACACATCCATAAAATCTGACAGAAAGGCAGGTAAAGATGTTACAGAGAGTGTAGAGCACCTACTACTCAAGCAGTTGTCCTTACAATATTCACTCCACTCCACAATCTCCCCGGCCTGCCAATCCACCACTGGATTGTGAGTCACCAGCCAGGGAAGCCCCAATACCATAGGAGCCGGAAGACCGTCCAGGACATAACAAGAGATATGGTCTTTATGGAGATCCCCTACCTGCAGATGGATATTATGGATGATCTGAGTTAACTCTCTCTAAGAGGGGAGGAGTCGATGGCAAAAACAGGAATAGTTCTGCATACCGGTTCCGGAGTAAAACCCAGAGCCTGAGCAAACCGTGAATCCACCAAGTTGACCCCCGCCCCACTGTCCAAAAAGACGGAACAGATCTCAGTTTTATTGCCCGCCTCAACGGTAGCGGACAACAAAAACTGAGACATGCGTATGGAGGAAACGAATACGCCCAGACTGTTCTCCTCCGCACAATCTGGGGACTCTAGTTTTCCGGCGGCTCCTTTGTTTGTGGTCTCTTGGGTTCTGAGGGACAAACCTTTACAAAATGACCCCTCCCCCCACAACGAAAACAAACCTCTGACCTACGGCGGAACTTAGGAGGATTCACCCGTCTAGTGGCGCCCCCTATTTGCATTGGTTCGACTGGACCATAACAGACCGATCCCTGCCCTATAGAGGCCTCCATAAAATTTAATAGTCTCTCCCTGAGTCGTCTGTCGATTCTTATGGACAGAGACATAGCAGCCTCAAGAGACCCAGGGACCTCGTATACCGCCAGCGCGTCTTTTAATTTTTCAGACAACCCCTGGCAGAACTGACTCCTAAGGGCCGAGTCGTTCCATAACGTATCAGTAGCCCACCTATGGAATTCGGAACAATATAGTTCAGCAGACCGGTTCTCTTGCCGAAGTCTACGTAGCTTAGACTCAGCCAGTGAGACCCTGTCCGGGTCATCATATACGAGACCCAGGGCTTCAAAAAACTCCTCCACTGATCGTAAGGCCGGAGAGTCTGATGGTAGGGAGAAAGCCCAAGCCTGTGGATCTCCTTGCAGGAGAGAAATTACAATGCCCACCCGTTGTTCCTCACCGCCGGAGGATCTAGGGCGTAACCTGAAGAACAATTTGCAAGCTTCTCTGAAGGTTACAAATTGGTCTCTCCCTCCTGAGAACCTATCAGGTAAAGCCACTTTTGGCTCAGGAGTACCTTGGTTTCCCATAGCAACGGTGGAACCCAAGGATTGCTGCTGCAGCACTGTTGCTTTTAATCCTGCCACTTCAAGGGATAACCCCTGTAATTGTTTCGCCAAAACCGAAACCGGATCCTTTTAAAAGGCCAGATATACTGTCACGACCGCTATCCCAGCAGCAGTCGTGTTGCACCAGACGGAGGGGAAGGGGGACCCTTATCTACGGATGGGAAATAGAATGGCCACCCCTGACTAACCCTAAGCTGGCACCTGTCTGCCCTGATACCCTAGACGGGGTGTGAACCCGTGCGGCGAGCAGGATGCCTAAACCCTCAGTCGCCCTAACAAGACTGGACTGGGGAAAGGCCGATGGGAGCGCTAGTCACCATCACTCACGTCTAGGAAAACAACAGGGGAAGACAGCAACAAACAAACAACAGCAGAGATAGACTTATCCAGTCACGAGCAGAGAAGGCGATCCCAAACACGACAGTCCACGCCGGACAAGAGCTCCACAGCAACACCATCAAACGATCTCCTTCCAAGGTCAGAGTAGCACTGGAAGTAAGGACTATATCTGGCAATGACTGCAAGTGAAACTGAAACTAATATAGTAGCTGGGAGTGGCAGACAGGACTCACCTGAGAAGGATGCCTACAAACTCCCAGTCAGGACAAAAAGGTTCACAAGGCAAAACCCAGATGACACACCCTGAACCACGGAGCAAACTCACAAGCTATCACGAGTAGCAAGTCGCTGCGACCTTCTCCTCCCAGACCTGTCTGGATCAGTCACAGTCGTGACAGTAATGCTTGAAATCATTGTTCTTCCATTGTTAACCATGGTGACCTGCAAAAAAAACATGTGCAGCCATCATTGCGTTCCATAAAAATGGCTTCACAGGCAAGGATATTGTGGCTACTAAGATTGCATCTCAATCAACAATTTATAGGATCATCAAGAACTTCAAGGAAAGAGGTTCAATTATTGTTAAGAAGGCTTCAGGGCGTCCAACAAAGTCCAGCAAGCGCCAGGATCGTCTCCTAAAGAGGATTCAGCTGCGGGATCGGAGTGCCACCAGTGCAGAGCTTGCTCAGGAATGGCAGCAGGCAGGTGTGAGCGCATCTGCACGCACAGTGAGGCGAAGACTTTTGGAAGATGGCCTGGTGTCAAGAAGGGCAGCAAAGAAGCCACTTCTCTCCAAAAAAAACATCAGGGACAGATTGATCTTCTGCAGAAAATATGGTGAATGGACTGCTGAGGACTGGGGCAAAGTCATATTCTCCGATGAAGCCTCTTTACGATTGTTTGTGGCATCAGGAAAAAGGCTTGTCCGGAGATGAAAAGGTGAGCGCTACGATCAGTCCTGTGTCATGCCAACAGTAAAGCATCCTGAGACCATTCATGTGTGGGGTTGCTTCTCATCCAAGGGAGTGGGCTCACTCACAATTTTGCCCAAAAACACAGCCATGAATAAAGAATGGTACCAAAACACCCTCCAACAGCAACTTCTTCCAACAATCCAACAACAGTTTGGTGAAGAACAATGCATTTTCCAGCACGATGGAGCACCGTGCCATAAGGCAAAAGTGATAACTAAGTGGCTCGGGGACCAAAACATTGACATTTTGGGTCCAAAGCCTGGAAACTCCCCAGATCTTAATCCCATTGAGAACTTGTGGTCAATCCTCAAGAGGCGGGTGGACAAACAAAAACCCACTAATTCTGACAAACTCCAAGAAGTGATTATGAAAGAATGGGTTGCTATCAGTCAGGAATTGGCCCAGAAGTTGATTGAGAGCATGCCCAGTCGAATTGCAGAGGTCCTGAAAAAGAAGGGCCAACCAGGGCTTTTTTTCTGGCGGAACGCACCGGAACGGCGTTCCGCCACCTTTTGACATCGCAGCCTGCAATGTATCAGCGGGGAGGGACTGGGAGGAGGAGCTGGGGGCCGGTACCTTCACTGTGCTCCGGCCCCGCAGCTCCAGTAGAGACTTATAAAATGTGTAATTAAATGAATAATGATTCATGCTGCCCCTCAGTAGTATAACTTTCAATATATTGTACTCACAGCCGGCTACTGTTATCGTAATGCAGGCTGGCCGGGCAGACGAGCGGCAGCGTCACTGACTGACGTCACGTGCCTGCGCCGCCTACTTCATTCATAAAGCAGGCGGCGCAGGCACGTGACGTCAGTCAGTGACGCTGCCGCTCGTCTGCCCGGCCGGCCTGCATTACGATACGATAACAGTAGCCGGCTGTGAGTACAATATATTGAAAGTTATACTACTGAGGGGCAGCATGAATCATTATTCATTTAATTACACATTTTATAACTGTACTGGAGCGGCAATGGGGGGTTTGTGGATGGCACTGTTATGGGGTGGGGGGGTCTGTGGATGACACTGTTATGGGGTGTGGGGGTCTGTGGATGGCACTGTTGTGGGGGGGGTTTGTGGATGGCACTGTTGTGGGGGGGGGTCTGTGGATGGCACTGTTATGGGGTGGGGGGGGTTTGTGGATGGCACTGTTATGGGGTGTGGGGGTTTGTGGATGGCACTGTTATGGGGTGGGGGGGGTCTGTGGATGGCACTGTTGTGGGGGGGGTCTGTGGATGGCACTGTTGTGGGAGGGGGTCTGTGGATGGCACTGTTATGGGGTGGGGGGGTCTGTGGATGGCACTGTTATGGGGTTGGGGGGTCTGTGGATGGCACTGTTATAGGATGGGGGGGGTCTGTGGATGGCACTGTTATAGGATGGGGGATCTGGGGATGCCATCCCCAGATCCCCCATTAACAGTGCCATCCCCAGATCCCCCATTAACAGTGCCATCCCCATCTGGGGGGTTTCTTTGCTGGGCTGGACTTTTATAGCCCCCCCCCAAATTTTACTTGCATCCCTGTTCTCTAAAGGGGCGGTTTTAGGGGGCGGTCCTAGGGGTGGGTAGGAGGGGCGGGTAGGGGCGGTCCTAGGGTTGGGTAGGGGCGTGACCAGAGGAGGGGGGGTGAGTTCCACCACCTTTTCTCTGAGAAAAAAAGCCCTGGGGCCAACACTGCAAATACTGACTCTTTGCATAAATGTCATGTAATTGTCGATAATAGCCTTTGAAACATATGAAGTGCGTGTAATTATATTTCACTACATCACAGAAACAACTGAAACAAAGATCTAAAAGCAGTTTAGCATGAAACTTTGTGAAAACTAATATTTATGTTATTCTCAAAACTTTTGGCCACGACTGTATATAAACCTAGGTCAGGCCTAGTGAGACAGATTAGTGGGAGAGATTCAAATTCACACAGAGATGAGAATGCAGAGTGAAGACTTCACACCACAGATTAGTGAGTGGAGCCAACTTCGCTATGTGGTAGTACCAAGGTGTGAGGCGCAGAAGAGCATTTTCCTTCTGTGGCCGGACTATATACTTGCATCCCTGACCAGTAGGAGAGAGTTTGCCTCCCTGGAACAGACCCAAGCATCAGAAAGATTCATTGGTGATAATAGTCGTTATTTAGGGCCACAGACACCTTTGCGCATGGTGGAGGACTTATAGCTTCTGGCAGCCACACCATAATTCTGGGAAACAGATTAGCTACCTGTCCCAATATTCAGCTTGGAGGGAAAAGACAAAGTATAGGACTGAGCATACCAACCGAAGTGAGGTACTCCATAACCACAGCCTGAATCAGAACCCAAGAAAGCCTATAAACAGTGGATTCACTGAATAACTCTACTACCAACAAAATACTGCATTTTGTTTGATGTACCTACTGCAACTGGAACCAACATCAGTAAAAGTTGTGAGTTGTATCTTACCACTGTCTACCTCATTATTACTACTATTGGTTGTACCACCATTAACGGTACTGGCGTCACGACAAATACCATCAAGGGACTCAGCCGCAACAAGCACCCTAAGCACCCCTAACATCAAGGGCACCTCAACCACCATCTTGGCTGATGCTTCTCTACCACAGAGCATGCCCCGGAGGATCTCGTGCTGTCCACCTTAACACTGTGCTGCCAGCACAGGGAGGCTTTCTGCTAACCATGAGTAAACTGATGAACTGTGTGTTATTATTTGGCCCCTCATCGGTCCACCGTGCACCTCACGTGTTGCCCCTGCGGTACTGGCTGGCTGCACAGGTATATCAATCCCCTTAATCAGTATTTTGTAGAAGCAGGTATATCGCAGGCCTCAATCAATATTTTGTGGAACCAGGTATATCAAACCCCTTAATCAGTATTTTGTGGAAGCAGGTATCTTGCAGGCCTCAATCAATATTTTGTGGAAGCAGGTATATCAATCCCCTTAATCAGTATTTTGTGGAAGCAGGTATCTTACAGGCCTCAATCAATATTTGGTGGAAGCAGGTATATCGCAGCCCTCAATCAATATTTTGTGGAAGCAGGTATATCAATTGCCTTAATCAGTATTTTGTGGAAGCAGGTACATCGCAGGCCTCAATTAATATTTGGTAGAAGCAGGTATATCAATCCCCTTAATCAGTACTTTGTGGAAGCAGGTATATCAATCCCCTTAATCAGCATTTTGTGGAAGCAGGTATATCGCAGGCCTCAATCAATATTTTGTGAAAGCAGGTATATCAAACCCCTTAATTTGTATTTTGTGGAAGCAGGTACATCGCAGGCCTCAATTAATATTTGGTGGAAGCAGGTATATCAATCCCCTTAATCAGTATTTTGTGGAAGCAGGTATTTCGTAGGCCTCAATCAATATTTTGTGGAAACAGGTATATCAATCCCCTTATTCAGTTTTTTGTGGAAGCAGGTATATTGCAGGCCTCAATCAATATTTGGTGGAAGCAGGTATATCGAACCCCTTAATCAGTATTTTGTGGAAGCAGGTATATCACACCCGTCAATAATTTTTTTTGCCACAGTTATATCATACCACCCTGTTTATTTGGGGCAACAGGTATATCGCAGCTCTCAATCAGTATTTTGTGGAAGAAGGTATATAACACCCCTCAATCAGTTTTATCAATCAGGTATATCACACCCGTAGCAAATAGTTGTTCCAATAGCACTTGTCCCTCTATATAGCTGCGGTCAGGGCCGGACTGGCCTGCTGGGTTACCGGGAAATTTCCCGGTAGGCCGGCAGGCCTGAGTGCCTCAAGGCCGCGGCCCTGGTGACAAGTGGGGCAGCCGTGGCCGGCGGCAGGTCAGAGCAGGAGATGAGCGCCTCCATTGTGGAAGCGCTCATCTCCATAGTCATCTGTATTGCTGTCCTCAGGACGGCAATACAGATGCCTGTGCTGCGGCAGAGGAGAGAGAGGTGTGTCCCCTCCTGTTCCTCTGATAGGCTGCCGGCCTAGTGCTGGCAGCCTATCAGAGGCCGGTGCAGGCGGCGCGATGACGTCATTGCGTCGCCTGAGCTGTATAGCGAGGGACACAGGCCGGAAGAGGCGGCCTGCATCGCATCACATCGCTGGAGGTAAGTATAAGTGTTTTCTTTTTTTTTTTATATAGGTACAATACTGGGCAGGCACATGATAAGGGGGGACTACTGGGCTGGGCTGGCACATGATAAGGGGGGCTACTGGGCTGGCACATGATAAGGGGGGACTACTGGGCTGGCACATGATAAGGGGGGACTACTGGGTTGGCACATGATAAGGGGGGACTACTGGGCTGGCACATGATAAGGGGGACTACTGGGCTGGCACATGATAAGGGGGGACTACTGGGCTGGCACATAAGGGGGGAATACTGGGCTGACACATAAGGGGGGCTACTGGCACATAAGGGGGGCTACTGGCACATGATAAGGAGGACTACTGGCCCATAAGGGGGGCTACTGGCCCATAAGGGGGGCTACTGGCACATGATAAGGGGGGCTACTGGCACATGATAAGGGGGGCTACTGGCACATGATAAGGGGGGCTACTGGCACATAAGGAGCGGCTATTGGCACATAAGGGGCAGCTATTGGCACATGAGAAGGGGGTGCTACTGGCACATGATATGGGGGCTACTGGCACATGATATGGGGGCACTCTGGCTACTGGCACATGATATGGGGGTGTAACGGGGTGCCAGGAGATCCGTTACAGGGGCGCTACTGGCACATGATATGGGGGGGCTACTGGCACATGATATGGGGGGGCTACTGGCACATGATATGGGGGCATTCTGGCTACTGGCATATGATATGGGGGGCTCTGGCTACTGGCACATGATGGTGGGGGGGCTCTTATTACTGGCACATGATTGGGGGCACATCTTACTGGCAGATTATTGGGGGGCACTATAGGGGCATCTACTGAGGCTAAAAAGAAGGGGTATTTTATATGGGGGCTCTGTATAGGGGCATTTTATACTGGGACACATTATGGTGGGTACTATGGGGAAGGGGGGAGGAGCACTATGGGGGTCATCTACGGGGGCACTGAGAAGGGGGATTTTATATTGGCACATTATGGGAACATTAGCTCAACTGGGGGCATTACAAAGGGGTATGTTTTGCATATTATAAGGAGAATTATTACTACTGGGGGGGCATTATGGTGGGCTTTATTACTCCCCCATGGTATGACCCCCTAGTAGTAGCACCAGCCTCTCCCTGCTCTGCTATCCCTCTGCCCCTTCTCCAAATCCTTATTATGAAATCTTTCTCATTAGGATAAAGCACAACATCAGCTCCGCCGAGCCCCCGGCCAAAGTGTTGAAGTGGCGTCCGAGATCCCCAAGGGCCAAGCCAAGTAATTGTACGTTTTTATGGGGGTTCTACAAAAGAGCTATCATGGGGCAAAGTTCATATTCGTGTTTACACACGTGTTTTAAAATGAATGCTTTCTCCTATTATAAACAAGTAAATAATGACGCAATGCTGTGGGGCTGGTGTGCAACTTTTTCCAGGGCTGGTTTTTATCCCCAGTCCAGCCCTGGCTGCGGTATCACAGCAGAACCGCACACAACTGCTGCACAATACAAATGCACTATAATATACTTTTTATGTTAGAAAGTATATTATAAGTATAGCACACCCCTCAGTATATCACACCCATCGATAGCGCACCTATACCATTCCCAGCCTGTCCCTGCTCTACAAAGCAACCTCTCCCTACACTGGCAAAACATAGAATGTAAAATGGCTGCCAGATCGGGTTCTATGATAGGGTGGGGGTGTGTCCATGTGCTGAAACGTCTCAATTGGCTGTCCTGTCCCACCTGATGCATGTATCATGGGTCAATGTTTGGCGCAATGCAAAATAATATGGCACCGGTGGACATCTCCATATGTTCGCATGTTTAGCATATCGGGAACCGAGCGAACCGCAAGGACACCTCTAGTAATAAAGTTCATGGAAATATGGGACCACAGTCTATTAAGGATGGGCAGTGGTCACAACTCACCTGCAGGACGGGACCTAGGAGTCTTGGACCTGGCACAAACCTCACACGCGGATACATATGAGTGAACATCCCTAGACAAGGTGGGCCACCAGTAAAACCTGGAGACTAGTTCCTTGGTGGGATTAATACCCGGATGTCCACTAAAAACAGAATTGTGGCACTCACCTAACAGTCTGAGACGCAAATGACCAGGGACAAACAACTTATTTTTAGGGGATTCTACCGGAGCCAAGTGTTGTCCCTCAGCAATAGTGATGAGCGGGAGGTGCAATATTAGATTTTGCAATATTTCGCGAATATTCGTCATTATTCTATTTATCGCAAATAATATGCGATTTAATCATTCGCGTATTGCGAATTTTCTTTTAACTGTATAAGGCAACTTTCCTATGGCTAGGCTAATATGTGTATTTTACGAATATTCTCTATATTGCTATAACTTCATTTCATTCGTAATATTCTAAAAGACGAAGTTATAGCAATATAGTGAATATTCGTAACATACACATATACATTGTACTTTAGCTAATATAGTGCTATAATCTTTTTTTTTTTTTTTTGTCTCTTTTTTTGCCTCTTCTCAACTTCAGTTTTGGAAAAAATGTACACTATTAAAAAAAATACTATAGCACTATATTAGCTAAATTACAGTCTATATGTGTATTTTACGAATATTCACTATATTGCTATAACTTTGTCTTTTAGAATATTCCGAATATTCGAAAAAAACTAAGTTGTAGCAATATAACGAATATTCGTAAAATACACATATAGACTGTAATTTAGCTAATATAGTGCTATAATCTTTTTTTTTTTTTGTCTAATTTTTTTTGCCTCTTCTGAACTTCAGTTTTGGAAAAAATTTACACTATAAAAAAAAAAAAATACTATAGCACTAAATTAGCTAAATTGCAGTCTATATGTGTATTTTACGAATATTCGTTATATTGCTATAACTTCGTTTTTTAGAATATTTGTAATATTCTAAAAGACGAAGTTATAGCAATATAGCGAATATATTCGTTATTTAGAATATTCGTCTTTTTTTTCCTGAGTGTGTACTGTTTAGGATTGAGTGAACCCGAACTGTAAAGTTCGGGTTTGTACCGAACTTTAGGATTTTTGGACCCCGAACATTTCCGTAAAAGTTTGGGTTCGGTGACCCAGGCTCTATATAAGCTTGAGTCACATAGCGCTGCACGTCACTTTGCTGTTACAAGTGTAGGGAGAGGATGCTGCTGGACTTGTGATTTCAGGGAGAGAATCTAACTGAACCAACTACAGACAAATAGTTGTGTGGGTGCAGGGCACTATCGTTTTACCCTGCCCTGATCTCATTGACCAAAAAATACTAACTTTTAGAATTCTGTTAGTTAGTTGGGTGGCGGCGGCCATTTTATGCATGCTCAGTGTACCAGCACTGCATCTGAGCTTTTGGGACATTGCAAATCACCATTTTTCTGGGGCAAACTACAACATCTGGATTAGTCAGTGTGCAATTTAAGGTAGAAATACACCCATCATTTTCTGGGGTTTTAAAAACACACAATTTTTTTCAAAAAACTGTATTTTCGAGATCTGCAAGTGTTAAATTCCAGTTTAATATATACAGCTTTCAGATTCTGTTAGCAAAAAAAGACTTTTTTGGCAATCTACAACATCTGGATTAGTCAGTGTGCAATTTAAGCTAGAAATACACCCATCATTTTCTGGGTTTTGAAAAACACACTTTTTTTTCCAAAAACAGTATTTTCCCTATCTGCAAGTGTTAAAATCAAGTTTAATATATACAGCTTTCATATTCTGTTAGCAAAAAAAGACTTTTTTGGCAATCTACAACATCTGTATTAGTCAGTGTGCAATTTAAGATTTTCTGGGGTTTTAAAAACACACTATTGTTTTCAAAAAACTGTATTTTCCAGATCGGCAAGTGTTAAATTCAAGTTTAATATATACAGCTTTCATATTCTGTTAGCAAAAAAAGACTTTTTTGCCAATGTACACCCATCATTTTCTGGGGTTTGAAAAACACACTTTTTTTTTCTCCAAAAAACTGTATTTTCCAGATCTGCAAGTGTTAAATTCAAGTTTAATATATACAGCTTTCATATTCTGGTTAGTGTTGAGCGCGAATATTCGAATAGCGAATTTTTTTGGTGAATATCGCCACTTCGCTAATTTGCGAATATTTCGAATATAGCACTATAAATTCGTTATTTCGAATATTATTTTTTTATTTTATTTTTTATTGTTATATTTTTTTCTTTCCCACTTCCCAAAAGTAGTTCTTACCTGTCCTGAGGATTCCAGGCTTCCTGGCTGCTCCAGTAAGTGCCCGTTGCCGCTTCTGCCGACTTCCGTGCTAATGGAGCGTCCCCATCACCATGGGAACGCCTCCATACTAGAATGTACTGTCAGATGTGAGAATTAAGTTGAAATCGCAATGCGATTACTTCAAGTTATATTAATCGAATTGCGATTTCAACTTAGCACTGCTATATTCCATATTCGTTAACTTCGTTAATTCTAGCAATCTGACCCATTAGAAACACAGCTCTAAGTTGAAATCGCAATTCGATTAATATAACTTGAAGTAATCGCATTGCGATTTCAACTTAGACCTGGTTTACTTTGGTTGGCTTGGTAGGATTAGCGAAGATGACGAATATGACAAATGTATTCGTCATATTCCTCAAAACGAAGATAACAAAGTATTCTCCATCTTCCTTTTAGCTCCATATTCGTCAACTTCGCTAATTCTAGCAATCAAATAGGAAAGTTGACTATAGAGACAGCTGTGTTTAATTCGCGATGCGATTATATTACTTTGCTTTTTTTTAAAAATAAATTGAATAATTATAATAATTATCAAGTATTATAATTTTATTCATTTAAAAAAAAGCAAAGTAATATTATCGCATAGCGAATTAAAAACGTAACTGTCTCTAGTCAACTTTCCTATTTGATTGCTAGAATTAGCGAAGTGACGAATATGGAGCTAAAACGAAGATGGAGAATACTTCGTTATCTTCGTTTTGAGGAATATGACGAATACATTCGTCATATTCGCTAATTCTAGATATCAAACCAATACTAAAGTTACTTTAAGTTAAAATCGCAATACGCGATTATTTAAATCACATATTAATCGCGATACCTAGAATAATGACGAATATTCGATTTCGACGAATGTGATACGAATATTCAAGCGAATATTCGCGAATTTCGTCGAAATCGAATATGGCACCTCCCGCTCATCACTAATTCTGTTAGCAAAAAAAGACTTTATTGGCAATCTACAACATCTGTATTAGTCAGTGTGCAATTTAAGGTAGAAATACACCCATCATTTTCTGAGGTTTTAAAAACACACTCTTTTGACAAAAAACACTATTTTCAGGACTTGCAGCATCAGCACGTGTGAAATTACAGGCTTATATACTGCTGTCAAATTCAGTTTTTAAACAAACACTCATTTGGGCACCAAAAAATTTGTTGGCAGCCTTTGAGGCAGGTGTCATTGTGAGATACACCCTTAATACATTAAGCCATTTGAAATACAGCCATTTTGTGCAAAGATATATTTACTGCAGGCCTACACTGGTTCAGGCCCTGTGAGTTACTACCTCTACATACAGGAGTTTGAATAAGGCATTTGAAATACAGCCATTTGAAATACAGCCTTTTTGTGCAAAGATATATTAACTTCAGGCCTACAGAGGTTCAGGCCCTGTGAGATAGCACCTCTACATACAGGGGTTTGAATTAGGCATTTGAAATACAGCCATTTGAAATACAGCCATTTTGTGCAAAGATATATTTACTGAAGGCCTACAAAGGTTCAGGCCCTCTGAGATACTACCTCTACATACAGGGGTTTGAATTAGGCATTTGAATTACAGCCATTTGAAATACAGCCATTTTGTGCAATGGTATATTTACTGCAGGCCTACAGAGTTTCAGGCCCTCTGAGATACTACCTCTACATACAAGGGTTTGAATTAGGCATTTGAAATAGAGCCATTTGAAAAACAGCCTTTTTGTGCAAAGATATATTTACTGCAGGCCTACACTGGTTCAGGCCCTGTGAGATACTACCTCTACATACAGGTGTTTGAATTAGGCATTTGAAATACAGCCATTTTGTGCAAAGATATATTTACTTCAGGCCTACAGAGGTTCATGCCCTCTGAGATACTACCTCTACATACAGGGGTTTGAATTAGGCATTTGAATTACAGCCATTTGAAATACAGCCATTTTGTGCAATGGTATATTTACTGCAGGCCTACAGAGTTTCAGGCCCTCTGAGATACTACCTCTACATACAAGGGTTTGAATTAGGCATTTGAAATAGAGCCATTTGAAAAACAGCCTTTTTGTGCAAAGATATATTTACTGCAGGCCTACACTGGTTCAGGCCCTGTGAGATACTACCTCTACATACAAGTTTTTGAATTAGGCATTTGAAATACAGCCATTTGAAATACAGCCATTTTGTGCAAAGATATATTTACTTTAGGCCTACAGAGGTTCATGCCCTCTGAGATACTACCTCTACATACAGGGGTTTGAATTAGGCATTTGAAATACAGCCATTTGAAATACAGCCATTTTGTGCAAAGATATATTTACTTCAGGCCTACAGAGGTTCAGGCCCTCTGAGATACTACCTCTACATACAGGGGTTTGAAGTAGGCATTTGAAATACAGCCATTTGAAATCCAGCCATTTTGTGCAAAGATATATTTACTTCAGGCCTACAGAGGTTCAGGCCCTCTGAGATACTACCTCTACATACAGGGGTTTGAATTAGGCATTTGAAATACAGCCATTTTGTGCAAAGATATATTTACTTCAGGCCTACAGAGGTTCAGGCCCTCTGAGATACTATCGCTACATACAGGGGTTTGAATTAGGCATTTGAAATACAGCCATTTGAAATACAGCCATTTTGTGCAAAGATATATTTACTTCAGGCCTACAGAGGTTCAGGCCCTCTGAGATACTAACTCTACATACAGGGGTTTGAATTAGGCATTTGAAATACAGCTATTTTGTGCAAAGATATATTTACTTCAGGCCTACAGAGGTTCAGGCCCTCTGAGATACTACCTCTACATACAGGGGTTTGAATTAGGCATTTGAAATACAGCCATTTGAAATACATCCATTTTGTGCAAAGATATATTTACTTCAGGCCTACAGAGGTTCATGCCCTCTGAGATACTACCTCTACATACAGGGGTTTGAATTAGGCATTTGAAATACAGCCATTTTGTGCAAAGATATATTTACTGCAGGCCTACACTGGTTCAGGCCCTGTGAGATACTACCTCTACATACAAGTGTTTGAATTAGGCATTTGAAATACAGCCATTTGAAATACAGCCATTTTGTGCAAAGATATATTTACTTCAGGCCTACAGAGGTTCATGCCCTCTGAGATACTACCTCTACATACAGGGGTTTGAATTAGGCATTTGAAATACAGCCATTTTGTGCAAAGATATATTTACTTCAGGCCTACAGAGGTTCAGGCCCTCTGAGATACTACCTCTACATACAGGGGTTTGAATTAGGCATTTGAAATACAGCCATTTGAAATACAGCCTTTTTGTGCAAAGATATATTTACTTCATGCCTACAAAGGTTCAGGCCCTCTGAGATACTACCTCTACATAGAGGGGTTTGAATTAGGCATTTGAAATACAGCCATTTGAAATACAGCCATTTTGTGCAAAGATATATTTACTTCAGGCCTACAGAGGTTCAGGCCCTCTGAGATACTACCTCTACATACAGGGGTTTGAATTAGGCATTTGAAATACAGCCATTTTGTGCAAAGATATATTTACTGCAGGCCTACAGAGGTTCAGGCCCTCTGAGATACTACCTCTACATACAGGGGTTTGAATTAGGCATTTGAAATACAGCCATTTGAAATACAGACATTTTGTGCAAAGATATATTTACTTCAGGCCTACAGAGGTTCATGCCCTCTGAGATACTACCTCTACATACAGGGGTTTGAATTAGGCATTTGAAATACAGCAATTTCGGGCAAAAAAAATCTTTTATTGAGGCCTAGTCTGGTTCAGGCCGCGTCAGATACACCCTTTACATACTGTCGTTCTATTTTACTATTAATTATACACCTATTTAGGGCAAGATCCTAAATTTAAAAAATTTGAGGAGAGCGTCAAATAAGGGACGTGGCCCAGGTCGTGGTGCTGCTGGTGGAGCTCCTGTTGCAGGGAGAGGACATGGTTGATCTGTGCCAGCTACACGCACAAGTGAAAACCCT
Source organism: Bufo bufo (assembly GCF_905171765.1). Taxonomy (NCBI): domain Eukaryota; kingdom Metazoa; phylum Chordata; class Amphibia; order Anura; family Bufonidae; genus Bufo; species Bufo bufo. The sequence continues at coordinate 272,358,741 of NC_053389.1, forward strand.
TCCCCAGGTGCGAGTAAGCGACAAAACCTACAGCGGTATTTGGTCGGGCCTAATGCTGCTCTACGAATGGTGAGGCCTGAACAAGTACAAGCGATAGTAGGTTTGATTGCTGTCACGGCGGACAGGATATAAGATACACAGATAACTAAACAAAAAATATTTCTAAGGCGAGAAGCTGGGGATAAGGTCACCTCCTAGCAAATCCCTAACCGCTCTCCCTAACCGCTCTCCGCACATTCAGACCCTGAAGGTGGGAATAATGTGTCCTCGTGCCTGGGCTGAGAATACCCTAGAATCCCTGATATGGTGAAAGGGGAAAAGGGGCAGCCTGCTCCCTCAGAACCAGGAGGGGATAGACGACACTCAAACAGCCTAGACAGCAAACCAAAGAAATCAAAAACCAACTTATCTTATCTGAGCAGGAAAAGCCAATCCTTCACTCCTTGCTTCCACAGCCTGACAGAAGCTATAACCCGCACGGAACCCTGGGAGTGAGAGTAATTTAAACCAACGACCCCACCCAGAGCACCTGAAGGGAGGCGGATCTAGCACGACTCCAAAACAAATGACTAGACACGTGCTGCTAATCCTGCAGACCTCCGTACATAGTCTGAGCAGGGCATGACAATTGCTGACAGTGGATCCAGTTCCTTCACATTGTCTCCCACCCAGTCTCCTGCTGAAAGACCACAGTTGGCACCTGCAGCCGATACCCATCAGTCTTTCACCTCACCCCCTTGCAAATCAGCCAAGCAGTCTGAGCCCCAAGTCATGCAGCAGTCTCTTCTGCTTTTTGATGACTCTGTTAGCAGGGTTTCCCAGGGACATCCACCTAGCCCTGCCCCAGAAGTGGAAGAGATTGAGTGCACCGATGCCCAACCACTTATCTTTGAAGATGAGTACATGGGAGGACCATCGCAGCACGTCTCGGATGATGACGAAACACAGGTGCCAACTGCTGGGGCTTTCGAAAGTGTGCAGACCGACAAGGAAGGCAGGGGTGAAGACTGGGTGGAGGATGATGTGGAGGACGATGAGTTCCTTGACCCCACATGGAATCAAGGTCATGCGAGTGACCTATGTAGTTCGGAGGAAGAGGCGGTGGTCGCACAGAGCCACCAGCACAGCAGAAGAGGGAGCAGGGTGCAAAAGCGGAGCGGCCGTCCTCTACACAGTACGCCTCCTACTGCCCACCGCAGCAAGGGACCGAGCACACCAAAGCCCGCTCCAAGGAGTTCCCTGGCGTGGCAGTTCTTCAGACAATGTGCTGACGACAAGACACGAGTGATTTGCACGCTGTGCAATCAGAGCCTGAAGCGAGGCATAAACGTTCTCAACCTGAGCACAACCTGCATGACCAGGCATTTAAGTGCAAATCACGAGCTGCCATGGAGTAGACACCTTAAAAACCAAGAAAGATCTCTGGCTCCCCCTCTTCCTCTTCTGCTGCAGTAGCGGCCTCTTCATCCACCTCTGGAGTGACAGTGCCACCTGGCACCCCGCAAACAGAGGATCTGCCAGCAACACCAACACCTGGGTCACCAGGCATCTCCACAATGTCCCACGCAAGCGTTCAGCTCTCCATATCCCAAACGCTGGAGAGGAAGAGGAAGTACCCCCCTACCCACCCACGATCCCTAGCCCTGAATGCCAGCATTTCTAAATTACTGGCATTTGAAATGCTGTCATTCCGTCTGGTGGAGACGGATAGTTTTAAAGGCCTTATGGCGGTGGCTGTCCCACAGTACGTCGTGCCCAGCCGCCACTACTTTTCAAGGCGAGCCATCCTTTCCCTGCACAACCAAGTAGGGGACAAAATCAGATGTGCACTGCGCAACGCCATTTGTGGCAAGGTGCACCTGACTACGGATACGTGGACCAGTAAGCACGGTCAGGGACGTTATATCTCCATAACAGCACACTGGGTAAATGCAGTGGCGGCTGGGCCTGAGGCAGATAGCAGATTGGCGCATGTCATTCCACCACCGAGGATTGCAGGGCGCTTCAGTTTGCCTCCTGTTGTTTCCTCCTCCTACTCTGCTTCCTCATTCTCTACCAGCTCCTCATCCGGTCAGCGTAACACCTTCACCACCAACTTCAGCACAGCCAGGGGTAAACGACAGCAGGCAGTTTTAAAACTAATCTGTTTGGGGGACAAACCACACACCGCGCAGGAGCTGTGGACGGGCCTTGAACAACAGACCGATGAGTGGTTTGTGCCAGTCAGCCTCAAGCCCGGCCTGGTGGTGTGCGATAATGGGCGAAATCTCGTAGCAGCTCTGGGACTAGCCAGTTTGACGCACATCCCTTGCCTGGCGCATGTGCTGAATTTGGTGGTGCAGAGATTCCTTAAAAATTACCCCGACATGTCAGAGCTGCTGCATAAAGTGCGGGCCGTCTGTGCGCGCTTTATGCGTTCTCACCCTGCTGCTGCTCGCCTGTCAGTGCTGCAGCGTAACTTCGGCCTTGCCGGTCACCGCTCATATACGACGAGCCCACAAGGTGGAACTCCACCTTTTACATGCTAGCCAGACTGTGCAAGCAGCAGCAGGCGATAGTGGAGTTTCAGCTGCAGCACGCACGGGTGAGTCGCTCGGCGGAACAGCACCACTTCACCCCCAATTTCTGGGCCTCCATGCGAGACCTGTGTTCCTTGTTGTGCTGTTTCGAGTACTCCACCAACATGGCCAGTGCCAATAACGCCGTTCTCAGCGTTACTATCCCACTTCTATGCCTCCGTGAAAAAATGCTCCTGGCGATGATGGAAGAGAATGTGGCACAGGAGGAGGAGGAGGAAGAGGGATCATTTCGTAGGGTTTCCGGCCAGTCATTCCCAAGTGGCTCCGAGGGTGGGTTCCTGCACCCACAAACCCAAAGTACACAATTGTCCAGCCAGGGCACAGTTCTGGAGGATGATGAGGAGGAGGAGATGGAGGAGGAGGAACTATGTTCACAGCAGGGTGGCACCCAGACCAGCTCATGGCCATCACTGGTGCGTGGATGGGGGATACAGAGGACACAGACGATACACCTCCCACAGAGGACAGCTTTTCGTTGCCTCTGGGCAGCCTGGCACACATGAGCGATTACATGCTGCAGTGTCTCGACCGCAGAGTTGCCCACATTCTAACTTGTGCTGATTACTGGGTAGCCACGCTGCTGGATCCCCGTTACAAGGACAACGTACCGTCCTTAATTCCCTCACTGGAGCGTGATCGTAAGTTGCGCGAGTACAAGCGCACGCTGGTAGACACGCTGCTGGTGGCATTCCCACCTGACAGCGGGGGCACAGTGGAAGCACAAGGTGAAGGCAGAGGACGAGGGAGAGGTCGCCAACGCAGCTGGGGCACCGCCAGCACCTCAGAAGGCAGGGTTAGCATGGCCGACATGTGGAAAAGCTTTGTCAGCATCCCCACAACAACCAGCACCACCAGCTGATATGGAACGTCTTAGCAGGAGGCAGTATTTCACCAACATGGTGGAGCAGTATGTGTGCACACGCCTACACGTACTGAATGACGGATCTGCCCCCTTCAACTTCTGGGTCTCCAAATTGGTCACATGGCCTGAGCTTGCCCTTTACGCCTTGGAGGTGCTGGCCTGCCCTGCAGCCAGTTTATTATCTGAACGTGTGTTTAGCACGGAAGGGGGCGTAATCACAGACAAGCGCAGCCGCCTGTCTACAGCCTATGTGGACAAGCTCACATTCATTAAAATGAAACAGGCATGGATCCCTCAGGACTTGTCCGTACCTTGTGCAGAATAGACATGTATTCCGGCACTAAGCAGCCATTGTTATACTGCAGCGCAATTGCTCTTGTTTGTATTTTGGATATTTCACACTCTTTTGGAGTGTACCTTAATTTTACAAAATTAAATTAAAACCAAAAACCTTTGTTGGCTATCTCGTCCTCCTCCACCGCCGCTTCCACCTACTCCTCTACGTCCACCGCCTCCTCAAACTCCTACTCCATATGGAACTCCACCTCATAAATCAATTTTTTTTTTTTGTACGTGTTTTATTTTATATCATTTCACTACTTTGTCATTTACATTTTCTGGTGGAATTCACCAATTTTTGGGTGTATAGTACCACTGCTCTACCTAGTAGGCCGGTTAAAAAAATTAAATAAAATTGTCATTAACATTTTCGGGTGAAATTCACCAATTTTTGGGTGTATAGTACCACTGCTATACCTAGTATGACAGTTAAAAAATAAAAATAAATTGTCATTAACATTTTCTGGTGAAATTCACCAATAGTACCACTGCTATACCTAGTAGGCCGGTTAACAAAAAATATATATTTGTCAGTTACATTTGCAGTTGAAATTAAACAATTTTTGGGTGTGAAGTACCACTGCTATAGCTAGTAGACAGGTTAAACAATAAAAAAAATTGTCTCTTACATTTTATTGTATCACTGCTATACCTAGTAGACCGGTTAAAAAAAAATAATTGGCAGTTACATTTTATAGTGAAATTCAGCAATTTTTTGGTGTGATGTACCACTGCTATACCTATTAGACCGGTAAAAAAATAAAAAAAACATTTGTCAGTTACATTTTAGGGTCAAATTCACCAATTTTTGGGTGTAATATACCCCTCCTCTACCTAGTTGACAGCTTAATAAATTTCAATAATTTTTATTTTACATTTTTCGGGTGACAATAAACAATTGTTTTCTGTCATAGACCCCTGCTCTACCAAGTAGACAGCTTAATTAATTTCTGTAATTTTTCTGTTACATTCTTGGGTTGACATTATACAATTTTAGACGTGAATAAACCCCTGTTCTGCATAGGTGACAGGGAATAAAATTTCTGAAATGCTTTTTTAATTGATGCGTGCCACCTCCTTTGATTCAATGCTTAAACTTAAGCAATTTGTACCACATTTAAGCTTCAATACTTTGTCCCACATTTCCGCTATACTCAGCGGCGTAACTAGAAGTGACTGGGCCCCACAGCAAATATTTGTAAGGGCCCCCACAGCGCGCTTCGCACCTCCCTCCTCCTGTGTAAACCCCACTCCTTTGGCACAGTGTAGAGGTATACTGTATATTGTGTGGCACAGTGTATGCTATATGTGTATAACAAACATATGTCATATGAAAACTTACAATTACTTGACTTGGCCCTTGGGGATCTCGGACGCCACTTCAACACTTTGCCCGGGGGCTCGGTGGAGTTGATGTTGTGCTTTATCCTAATGAGAAAGATTTAATAATAGGATTTGGAGAAGGGGCAGAGGGATAGCAGAGCAGGGAGAGGCTGGTGCTGTTACTAGGGGGTCATACCATGGGGGAGTAATAAAGCCCACCATAATGCCCCCCCAGTAGAAATAATTCTCCTTATAATGTGACAGTGCAAAAATACCCCCTTGTAATGCCCCCAGTTGAGCTAATGCCCCAATAGTGCCCCCATAATGTCCCAGTATAAAATACCCCTATATAGTGACCCCAGTAAATTCCCCCATAGTGCTCCTCTCCCCCCTTCCTGCTAGTGCCCCCCATAATGTACCAGTATAAAATGCCCCATATATAGTGCCCCAGTAGATGCCCCTCAGTGTCCGGCCTCTGATAGGCTGCCAGGCTAGTGTCCCCCATAATGCCCCCCAATAATGTGCCAGTAAGTGTCCCCATAGATGCCCCCCATCATGTGCCAGTTTCAGGTGCCTCTCACCTCCCCCCCCCACATGCCCAGTATCATAGTGCCATCTCCCCCCCAATGTGCCAATATCAAGTGCCTCTCTCCTTCCCACCCCCCATGTGCCAGTATCATAGTGCCAAACCCCCATGTGCCAGTATCAAGTGCCTCTCTCTTCCCCCCCATGTGCCAGTATCAAGTGCCTCTCTCTTCCCCCCCCCATGTCCCAGTATCATAGTGCCATCTCCCCCCCAAAAAAGTGACAGTATCAAGTGCCTCTCCCCCCCATGTGCCAGTATCAGTGCCAAACCCACCCTTGTGCCAGTATCAAGTGCCAACCCCCCCCACGTGCCAGTATCAAGTGCCTCTCTCTTCCCCCCATGTGCCAGTATCAAGTGCCTCTCTCTCCCCCCCATGTCCCAGTATCATAGTGCCATCTCCCCCCCCAAAAAAAGTGCCAGTATCAAGTGCCTCCCCCCCATGTGCCAGTATCATAGTGCCAAACCCACCCATGTGCCAGTATCAAGTGCCAACCCCCCCATCCCACGTGCCAGTATCAAGTGCCTCTCTCCCCCCCCAATGTGCCAGTATCAGGTGCCTCTCTCTCTAGATATATAGAGATATAGCAAAGCTGAGTGTGCTGGGGCAGCTGTCATGTGTATAGATCTAGCAGAGCTGGGTGTGTTTGGGCAGCTGTCATGTGTATAGATGTAGCAGAGCTGGATTTGCTGGGGCAGCTGTCATATACAGAGATATAGTAGAGCTGAGTGTGCTGGTGCAGCTGTAATGTGTATTAGATGTAGCAGAGCTGGGTGTGCTGGGGTAGCTATCATATATAGAGATATAGCAGAGCTGAGTGTGCTGGGACAGCTGTCATAAAGTGATATAGCAGTGCTGGGTGTGATGGGGCAGCTGTCATATGTATAGATATACACTTAGCCAGCTATAACAGTAGAAGTCTCATATTTTTTCAGTCAGTGGCAAGGCAGCCTTTATGGCTGTGTGGGTAAATGCTTTGCCTCTGATACATGAAGGTTGTGGGTTCGAATCCCAGACACATCAGGAGACAGTAAGATTAGATCACATTAGCGAGGGGGCCCTTAGACAAGAATCGATCATATTTAACTAACTTGAAAATAAACTGTCACACGCTGCCGGGCGCCGGGCCCCGAAGCAGCCGCTTCCCCTGCTTCCCCGGTAGTTACGCCACTGGCTATACTCTTTTGGCCAACATTTGCGCCTCAATAGCTTTTCCCACAATTCCGTTTTGACTCTTTTGGCCCACATTTGGGCTTCTGTAATTTGTCGCACATTTGCGACTCAATAACTTTTCCCACATTTCTTCTTGATCCCAAATTTTTTAAATAAATTTATCTTCCTTAAATTTGGTCTCTTTTTCTCATGCTCCCTCTCCGGCCTGGAACCCTGATTCCTCGCCACTCGTAATCACCATGGTAGGCGCATAAAAGAACATCAAAAGTTGATAGAGCAGATATAAAATTGGATCGTGAACATCACGGGGACGTGCGACATGGTGGGTGGGGCAGTAAGTATGCACACGCCTACACAAACTAACTGACAGGGGTCAGCCCCTGCAACTTCTGGGTCTCCAAATTGGGCACATGGCCTGAGCTTGCCCTTTACGCCTTGGAGGTGCTGGTCTGCCCTGCAGCCGGTGTATTGTCTGAACGTGTGTTAAGCACGACTGGAGGGTTATATTTCCCAATGTTTTGGGGTGTACCCTAATTTAAAAAATAAAAATAAATTTAAAACCAAAAGGCAGTGTAGGCTACCTCCTCCTCCTCCACCGTCACTTCCACCTACAAAGTCACATCCACCGCCTCCTCAACCTCCTTCTCCATATGGACCTGGTCCTCCTAGATCAAGATTATTATTTTTTATTTTTACGTATTTTATGTTATTTTAAGTTATTTCCCTATCCACATTTGTTTGCAGAGCACTTGCCATGCTCTTAACCACATTTTGATGCCATTTGCAGCCCTCTAGCCCTTTCCATGACATTTTTACAGCCATTTTAGTGCTCAAAAGTTCGGGTCCCCATTGACTTCAATGGGGTTCGGGTTCGGGGTCAAGTTCGGTTCAAGTTCGGGTCCCGAACTCTAACTTTTTTCCGAAGTTCGGCCGAACCCGTCGTACCCGAACATCCAGGTGTCCGCTCAACTCTAGTACTGTTATTCCACCTTGGCCTTGGCATACTGCTCCTCGACAAGCGTCCCCGTCACCATGGAAACGCCTGTTGGTTAGAATATACAATCGGATCTGAGTTTTCACAATCTCACGGAAAACTCAGATCCGATGGTATTTTCTAACCCACAGGCCATGGGAACCATGGTGACGGGGACGCTTGTCGGGGAGGAGTATGCGAACAACTGTACAGATAGGAAAGAATAATGCGAAAATTCTAAATAACGAATATATTCACTATATTGCTATATATTTGTTTTTTAGAATATTGGTCATTTTATTTTCCATATGAAAACATGATTTCTCCCTGCTTAAGTTGCTTAAGTAATGACTTATTGACCCACAAGAAAGAAGCAGGGAGGAATCATGTTTTCAGATGTTAAAAAATGACGACTATTCGATATATAACGAATATATAGCACTATATTCGTAATATTTGCGAATTTACGAAGTTGCGATATTCGCAATTAATATTCGCTATTCGAATATTCGAGTTCAACACTACTCGGAGGAGACCGAAGACACAACGAGACCTGCTGGCAAAATAGGTTCTGGTGGAGTACCAGGAGATTGAAAAGCGCAAAAACTCCGGGATAAGGCATCTGCTTTGACATTTTTACTTCCTGGCCTGAAAATAATGCAAAAGTTAAAACGTGTAAAGAATAATGCTCACCTAGCTTGTCTGGGATTCAAACGTTTAGCAGATTTCAAAAAGATTAAATTTGTATGATCAGTAAGTACCATTACACGATGTTGAGCTCCCTTAAAAAAATGACGCCATTCCTCAAAAGCCCATTTAATAGCAAGTAATTCTCGATTACCGATATCATAATTTCTCTCAGTAACAGAGAACTTACGAGAAAAGAAGCCGCACGGCCTTAAGTTAGTGAGAGTTGATGAGCCCTGGGAGAGTACTGCCCCTACTCTATCCTCGGAGGCATCAACCTCAACCACAAAAGGCCTATCTATGTCTGGTTGAATTAACACTGGGGCGTTAACAAAACACTTCTTGATAGTTTCAAAAGCCTCTATGGCCTCTGACAACCAGTTCACTAGATCCACCCCCTTCTTGGTTAGGTCAGTGAGAGGCTTGGCGATAATAGAATTTTTTTAAATAAACTTCTGGTAATAATTAGAAAAACCTAGGAAGCATTGTAACGCTTTAAGAGAGGAAAGTCTCACCCACTCCAAAATAGCTTGTACCTTCCCAGGATTCATTTTAAAGGATTGGGGAGTGAGAATATATCCCAAAAACAAAATTGCCTGTACTCCAAATATACACTTCTCCCTCTTATCGAATAATCGGTTTTCCCGAAGAACCTCCAGTACCTGTCTAGTGTGACTAACGTGAGAATCCCAGTCTGGTGAATAAATCAAAATGTCATCCAATTAGACAATCATGAATTTTCCAATAAATTGTCTAAAAATGTAATTGACAAAATTTTGGAAAACCGCCAGAGCATTACTCAAACCAAATGGCATCACCAAGTATTCATAATGACATTCAGGGGTATTAGAAGCCGTTTCCCCCTTCTTAATTCAAATAAGAATATAGGCCCTCCTGAGATCAAGATTAGTGAACCAGTGAGCTCCAAGGACTTGATTAAACAGGTCTGGAATCAAAGGCAAAGAGTACTGGTTCCTGAGAGTAATTTTGTTTAACTCTCTATAATCAATACATGGTCTCAGTCCACCATCCTTTTTCTCAAAGAAGAAAAACCCTGCCCCCATAGGAGACACTGAGGGCCTCATATGTCCCTTTTGTAAACTTTCCTTCAAGTAGTCCGTCATAGACTTCCTTTCGGGTCCGGACAAATTGTAAATAAGACCCTTAGGGTACTTAGATCCCGGAATAAGATCGATAGCACAATTATATGGTCTATGAGGGGATAGGAAATCAGACTCGGACATGGAAAAAACATCAGCAAAGTCACTAATGTACGTGGGAAGAGTTTTAGATTCAGTAGTGACACCAGCCTGAATAACAGGAAGACAGCAAGAATCACATTTTAGTACTCATTTCTCTAATTCACCCGTGGACCAGTTGATGACTGGGTTATGAAGCTGGAGCCAAGGCATGCCGAGCACTATCTCCACTGGTAAATTCTTTAAAATAAGAAAAGAACTATTCTCCGTATGGAAGGCACCCACAGTCAGGGTCACTTCAGGAGTGCAGTATTCTACTGTTCCGCCCACCAAAGGAGTGGAATCAATAGTGATAATATGAATGGGCTTAGGAAGAAACAAAATGGGCACGCCAAGGGAAAGATAAAAATTGTGGTCCATAAAATTGGAGGCGGACCTGGAATCAATAAATGCCTCCCCAGAACCCTTACAACAGCCAAAGGAAATACCCACAGGTAATAATACTTTCTTTTTCACAAACTCGGGAAGTACCTTATCCTTTTTGGCGTCAGGACGTGGAGATCTCCTGGAGGGAAAAAATTGTCACGGATGATGTTGCAGATAGCTGGAAGTTATGGATAAACATCCGACTGGCTTGATCCCAAACTAAGGAGCATAAAGGTGACCCCTATAAAACCCTAAGAGCTCACCCTGACTGCTAAGCACATACAAGGGTCTCAGAGGTAGACGATTGCATGCCCTCGTACCTAGACTGTGTGACACCTGAAAACCCTATAATAGTGAGGGGACATGACCACCGGCTCCCTGCACTTAATACGGAGGGAGTCAGGGTCACCTAGAATCAAGCCAGCAAGGAAACACAATACATGAAAGGACTTATCTGAACAAGCAGCAGCAGAAGACTCCAGCAGTGAAAACTTCAATCCAGGAAGTAGTATAAACCGCAAAGTGAGGCAGTATGGGAGGGAATATAAAGGGAGGCAATTAGTGTAAATAGGTGACAGCTGGGAGAAGGAAAGGAGATGACAAAGTGAAACCAAAACAAAGAACATCATGCAAGAGGTACAGAAGAACGTCTGCCAGACCTTCTCAGAGAGCTGGCGGTGACAGAATGCTTAGGGCATTGCCGTAACCAGTGATCAGTATCTCCGAAATAAAAGCAGGCTCCCGTCTGATGTCTCTGATCCCTCATAGTCACTCCGAGCTGCATGGGTTCTTCTAGCGGATTCTCCAAATTGACTCTCACGGGTGAGGAGTCAGGCTTAACCACCACCTGTGAAAACATCAGTAGCTCTCTTTGTCTTTCCCTTATACATTGGTCCAGTCTAACAGCTAATGCCATAGTCTGCTCTAAGGTGTCAGGGAGGGGGTAACTGACCGAAATATCCTTCAATTCCTCAGAGAGCCCTGCCCTGAACTAACACTTAAGCGCTGGGTCGTTCCAACCAGAGAAAACACACCATTTCTGGAATTTGGTGCAATATTCCTCCACCGGTTTGTCTCCCTGAGTAAGAGACTTTAATTGCGACTCTGCCACCGCCGATCTATCGGGTTCATCGTAGAGTATACTTAAAGCCTGAAAAAGCGCTTCAACAGTAGCTAGGCAAGGGGAGTCAGTGGGGAGAGAGGCCCATTCTTGTGGGTCTCCCTGCAACAAAGAGATAATAATGCCTACCCTTTGTTGTTTGGAACCCGAAGAATGAGGACGTAAACGAAAATAAAGCCTACAGCTCTCCCTAAATGTCAAAAAATGTTTGCGGTCTCCTGAAAAACGGTCGGGTAACTTAACATGTGGTTCAAAATTCTGTCCAGAGGAGACTGCTATAGGCGGAGTCTGAAGCAACTCCTGCTTCTGTAGCCTCTCTGCCATTTCCTGCACCATTTGGGCAAGATTATGGACTTGATCCGTAAGGACTCGCATAGCGTCCATGGAATAGGTATGGGTATGGCCTGTGATTCTGTCTTGGTGGGGGTGGGGATGCATGAACCCCTCAACTCCACCCACACCTCTGTCCCTGCCTACTTGCACGGCCCGTCCTAACCAACGGCATACAACTGGGCGGCAGTCCCTAGCTTGTGTACGTGCAAGGGCCTAAAGAACAATAAAAGGAGTGACAGGCAGTCACACAAACACTGAAGGAGTAACTCAGAGGCGGAAGATAACAACGGCACTAAGGGAAGAAACAAAGCAAGGTCGATACGAACCGGGTCAGAAGCCAAGAAGTCACATTAGTACAAGGGGGGAAATACCAAGTCGAGGTCAAGTACAAGCCGAGGTCAAAAACAGAAGTCCAAAGTACATAGAAAGCTAGTGAGGGTAAATAGACTAATCATAGGCAACCTGAGGCCAGCAGGTTTCCTGTTTAAATACCCCTGGCAGATGAGTCTTGTCACGTGACTCATGTCCTGCCCCTCACTATTCCCGAGCGCCGATTCATTGTTATCGGTGCTCAGTTCTCCTCCTGCTCGTTGCCTAGGGGATGGAGGATGCCGGCCATGCAAAGGAAGTGTGTGCGGCCGGGTCCCTTCCCACCCTGCTGTCACCATGGAGATGCCGCGTCCTTGCTCCTCACCAGCGGGATGCCGGTGGCGCTGCATGGAGAACGCGCATCGCCAGCTCCCCCTTACAGTATTTCCACGTCCGTAACAACCTTCTCTATAAAAATATCATATTATATGCCCCCTCAGGTGAATGCTGTAAAAAAAGAAACTATGTCAAAACAGCAGTTTTTTTTCACCTTGCCTCACAAAACGTTTAATACCAAGCAATCAAAAAGTCTTATGTACCCCAAATTGGTACCAATCAAACCGTCACCTCATCCCGCAAAAAATGAGCCCCCACATAAGACAATCACTTAAAAAATAAAAAACAATTGCACCCATAAACCTATGCATTAAAATCTGTGCTACAAAAGCCATATGTCGCTCCTTCCTTTCTGAGTCTTGCCATGTGCCCCCACAGCAGTTCACCACCACATATAGGGTGTTGCCGTATTCAGGAGAAAATGGGTAACAAATTATGGGGTGCTTTTTTTTCCCTGTTACCCCTTGTGAAAATGAAAAATTTGGGGCTAAAGCAACATTTTATTGGAAGAAATGACACTTTTCATTTTTACAGCCAAGTGTTTCCAAATTCTGGAAAGGGGGACAAAGTGGTCAGTACCCCCTTAATATATTCTTTAAGGGGTGTAGTTTCCCAAATGAGGTCACTTTTTGAGGGTTTCCACTGTAGGGGTACGTCAGGGTCTCTTCAAATACAAAATAGTGCCTAAAAACAATTCTAGCGAAATCTACCTCCAAAATCCATATGGCGCTCCTTTCCTTCTGACCACTGCCACGTGCCCATAGAGCAGTTTACCGCCACATATGGGGTATTTCTGTAAACTGCAGAATCAGAGTAATATATATTGAGTTTATTTTGCTGTTAACCCTTGCTGTGTTGCAAGAAAAAATTGATTAACATAAAAAAATCTACCAAAAAAATGAAATTTTGAAATTTCACCTCCATTTTCCTTTAATTCTTGTGGAACACCTCAAGGGTTAACAAAGTTTGTAACATCCGTTTTTAATAATTTGAGGGGTGTCGTTTCTAAAATGGGGTCATTTATGGATGGTTTCCATTACCTAAGCCCCTCAAAATCACTTTATAACTGAATTGGTGCTCAAAAAAATGGTTTTGGAAATTTTGTTGAAAATGTGAAAAATTGCTTCTAAGCTTTCTAACGTCCTAAAAAAAAAAAAATGACATATACAAAATGATGCCAACATAAAGTAGACATTTGGGAAATGTTAAGTAATAAATATTTTTGAGGTATCATTTTTTGTTTTAAAAGCAGAGAAATAGAAATTTTGAGAATTGCAAATTTTTCATAATTTTTGGTAAATTTGGGATTTTTTAAATAAATAAAGGTAAAATATATTGACTCAAATTTATGACTGTCAAGAAGTACAATGTGTCACGAGAAAACAATCTCAGAATGGCTTGAATAAGTAAAAGTGTTCCAAAGTTATTACCATATATAGTGACACATGTCAGATTTGCAAAAATCGGCCTGGGATTTAAGGTAAAAAGTGGCTCGGTACAGAAGGGGTTAATGCATAAAGGTGTCCATAGCCTTTAACTATATTTAGCTTAATCTTATACAATCCACTGTGGTGAGCTTGCTCCAGACGCGGGGGTGCCGGCTGTATAAAACAGCAGACACCCGGCCAGCAATGACGGGGAACAGCGATCGCACTGACCCCATCATTTGACCCCTCAGATGCTACTATCAACACCGATCGCGGCATCTTTGAGGCAAGGCAGAAGGATGTGGCTTCCTCTGCCTTCCGATCGGAGCCCCCACAGTGAAATCGCGGGGCTCCTATCTGTTACCATGGCAGCCTGGACGCTTCGGAAGCTTACCAGGCCAGCCATGAGACACAGCTCAGCAGTGTGAAAATCCTAGTCATCCTAATAGATCTCTGTTAGAGTATCTAGGACAAGGGATCAAAAGATCCCAGGTTATAGCCCCCTAAAAGCGTTAAAAGTTATTACTGTAAAAGATTTTTTTTAAAATGTTTAAGTTTATATCACTTTCTTTCCCAATTTTACATGTAAAAATATTATTAAAAAAATAAATAAATCAGATATCACTTTGTTTGAAAATGTCTGAACTATTAAAATATTTTTTTAAAACTCCTGTGCGGTGAATGCGGTAACTGAAAAAAAAAGAAAAGTACACTATTCGCCATTTTTTAACCCCCCCAAAAAAAAAAAGTGAATAAGGCCTCATGCACACGGCCGTTGTGAATGGGTCCGTGACCCGTCCGCATCGCAAAAAAATAGAACATATGAATGGGTCCGCATCCGTGATGTGGGGTGCACACGACCGATGCCCGTGTATTGCGGAATCGCTGTATGCGGGCCACAATACGGCCACAGCCGGGCAACGGCCATGTACATGAGCCCTAACAGTGATCAAAAAGTTGAACATACCACAAAAATTGTACTAATAAACACTACAGTTCTTTCCACAAAAAACAAGCCCTCATAGAGCTCTCTAGACCTAAATCTAAAAAAGTTATGGCTGTCAGAAAATGGCGATAAAAAGACAATTTTTATTTTTTCAAGGGTTTTTATTTTTTTGAAAGTAGTAAAACAAAAAATAATGTATACAAGTTTAGTATCACCACATTCGTATTTAGCCGCAGAATAAGGACACCATGTCATTTTTAGTGCACAGTAAATGCCGTGATGTAAAGAATCCAAAAACCTTGGCGGAATTGTGTTGTTGTTTTTTTATTTAACTCCACAAGATTTTTTATTTATTTAACTCCACAAGATTTTTTTTTCCCTTTTTCTAATAACAGACATGGAAAATTAAATGGGGCCCTTAAAAAACGTATTCTGCAAAAAATATGCCTGCATATGGCTATATGAACAGAAAAAAAAAAAATGCAAAACCAAAAATGGGCCCAGTACTAAAAGGGTTTCTACCACCAGATTTGGTCCTATTTAGCTGACTGACACTAGCAATGTGCTAGTGTCAGCAGTCCATAACAGTGTTCTTACTTATCATCTGTCTGCTGCCGTTCACCTTAAAAAACGTACTTTTATAGATATGCTAATGAGCCTCTAGGTGCTATGTGGGCATCATTAGCACCTAGAGGGCTCCGTCCACTAACCATTTCAGCTGCCCATCGCGTCCCTCCAGCCCGCCCCGCTCCTGTTGATGGACGTGAAACTTCTCAGTATCTCGTACCAATTCCCACGCCTGCGCCGTGCGCTTCTGTATTCGGCGCAGGCGCAGTGAGTGAATGCCGTGCTCCTGGTGCCGGCTTCCTCACTGTAACATAGTTGGCGCAGGCACAGTGAGGGCGCCGGGAGAATACAGAAGCGCACGGCGCAGGCGCGGGAATTGGTACGAGATACTGAGAAGTTTCACGTCAATCAACAGAGCGGGGCGGGCTGGAGGGACGCGATGGGCGGCATGGTTCCCGAGTACTTAAAGACCCATGACGTACCGGTACGTCATGTGTTGTTCCGATCACCACCGCCTGGCGGGCGGTGATCGGAACAAGGTGCCTGCTCAAATCATTGAGCAGGCACCTTGGCTAAACGTGACCTCCCCGTGTCGGCGATCGCCGCAAACCGCAGGTCAATTCAGACCTGCGGTTTGCAGCTTTTACCTGGTGCGGCGGCGGCGCAGAAGTATTGGACTGCATTGTAAAGGATTAGACCCCCAAAAGTTCAAGTCCCAAAGTGGGACAAAAAAGAAAGTGAAAAAATAAAGTTTAAAAAATAAAGTTTTCCTCAAAAAAAAATTTAAGTTTCAAGTAAAAATAAACAAAAACATCATTTTTCCCCAATAAAGTAAAAAAAAAATTGGTAAAAAATAGGGCGGGAAAAAAGTATCGACCGGCTCTATAAACATATCACATGACCTAACCCCTCCGATGAACACTGTAAAAAATAAAAAATAAAAACTGTGCTAAATAAACAATTTTTTTTATTACCTTACATCACAAAAAGTACAACAGCAAGTGATCAAAAAGGCGTTTGCCCACCAAAATAGTACCAATCTAACAGTCACCTCATCCCGCAAAAAATGAGCCCCTACCTGAGACAATCGCCCAAAAAATAAAAAAAACTATGGCTCAGAATATGGAGACACTAAAACATCATTTTTGGGGTTTTAAAAAAGCTGTTATTGTGTAAAACTTACATAAATAAAAAAAAGTACAGATATTTGGTATCGCCGCGTTTGTATCGACCGGCTCTATAAAAATATCACATGATCTAACCCCTCAGATGAACACCATAAAAAATAGCAGGGGTTCATTCACGGCAAAATGGGGTTCATGTCACCCAGCAATAGAACAGAGGATTTTGAGAGATTTAGGCCCCTGTCACCCAGGCACAGCAGGGGTTCATTCACGGCAAAAGGGGGTTCATGTCACCCAGCAATACAACAGAGGATTTTGAGAGATTTAAGCCCCTGTCACCCAGGAACAGCAGGGGTTCATTCATGACAAAAGGGGGTTCATGTCACCCAGCAATACAACAGAGGATTTTGAGAGATTTAGGCCCCTGTCAGCAATGCAGAGCAGGGGTTCATTCACGGCAAAATGGGGATCTTGTCACCCAGCAATAGAACAGAGGATTTTGAGGGATTTAGGCCCCTGTCAGCAATGCAGAGCAGGGGTTCATTCCAAAAATGGTAAAATGTCACCCGACAATTGAAAATAAGAATTTTTTTCAATTTAGGGCACTAAAATTGCCACTTTTTAAAATTTAAAATGGCTCTAAAATAGTCCTTAAAAAGGCTAGAGGGATGTAAAAGGCAGTAAAATGTGCTTAAGAGCATGGCAACTGCTCTGCAAACAAATGTGGATAGGGAAATAACTTAAAATAAAATAAAAGAACTAAAAATTACAAATTATTAACCTGCATCTCAGAGAAGGAGGTGGATATGGAGTCGGAGGTTGAGGAGGCGGTGAATGTGGTGTTGTAGGTGGACATAGAACAGAAAAAACAAAATCCGTAACCCGTGAGGTGAAGAAAACGACACCGGGAAGGAGAAGGATGAGCGCCAAACTTCCAATCTGTGATGTTAAATACGAATAGATATATATATATAGAGGTGATCAATGTATAAAAACAAATGATAAATAATAAAAGCTTTAGAGCTTTTCCACTCACTTCACAAGGGGGGTCACCTCCAGGATAAACTCAAGACACCCGGGGTGATGCCCCCCTGATCCGAGGTCGTTCGTAGAATGGTAGAGATCCAGGTAAGTGGACCAAATCTGCAGTGAAGATGGAAACAGCAGGCGGATCCTTTACTTCATGAAAATCTCTCTTTATTGAGAATAAAACAAGCTCAATGCGTTTCGGGGGTCCATATAAAATCCCCCTTCCTCAGGAGCAGATAGATAAGGTGAGTAGTTGTCTACAGATACATATATACCAAATGAACTAATCAAAACAAATCAAAAATCGGCGCCAAAAACTAGTGGGCGTGGCTACAGAAATGACATCGCACACAGTGACCTCAAGGGTGTAAAAATCAATCTATAACGGTTTCACAGTAGTCCCTTTGGGGGACAAATGATATTGCAAGAATCCAATAGTACCTAAATCAAACATAGGAGATATATATATATATATATATATATATATATATATATATATAAGAATTATGAACTGAATTAGGTAGTTGCCGGAAAAATCGGATGTGACGTCAGTGGAACGCATAAAATTTGCATAGAGGTGCTCCATCTGGCCTTAGATTACATCTAAATAACAAATCCATACACATACATATAATACATTTCACATGACAGGCTGCCCTGCATAGAGACATATATCACCTCTCCAAAGAGGGGATAATGAAGGTTGTAGCTCCGCATCAGCAAACCAGAATGGAAGGAGGGGCGAGACCTATGGAACGCACACAGTGACGCGTGCGTTCCACTTGGACAAACCGGAACTCCAGGACGACATGTGAAGCCCCAAGGAAACTATGGCAACCGTGGAACGCACGCGGGTCGGCGTGCGCTCCATTCTGCTGCCAGACCGGATGTCCGCAAGTAAAGCGCCGGAGCTTCAAATGGTGGGAGGCCCCATGAGATACATTATGACGTATGTGGAACGCACGCTTTTCGGCGTGCGTTCCACCTGCCGTCGGTCCCAAACAACGTATTGGATCGGGGCAAAAGGGGGGCTAGTGCCCCTGTAATTAAATCTCAAGGAGGCTCACATGTACATACAAACTGTACATATATATATGTGTATGCAAAACAACATACAAAGTAATAATAATGATAATAATATGTAAGAAGATATATATTGATAACTGGGGAAGACAAAAGAACACCTATATAAAAACACATATTTAAAAAACTATAGTTAATCCAAACAGCAGTTTTCATATGTAAAATGAGAGATGAAAAATAAAAAATTAATAATAAATAATAATAAAAGAATGAAAAAATGATAGTAATATGTATTATGGTACCTATAATTCTAACAAGAAAATATGATTAAAAATCTAAAGGGAGGGGTGTATCTCTCTCTCTATATATATATATATATATATATATATATATATATATATATATATGAATTAAATATAAACATATTAAAACTATTAATAATGTTTTATAATGTTTTACAATTGGATTAAATTAATTATATAAAATCAATTTCATAAAATAGTTACTGTGGGGGGAAGGATTATGGGATATTTTATTAAATAGACTTTTAAATGAAATTGTGTATAAAACAGAATGTTGTATGACAAAAAAATGGTTGACAGTGTTTAAAACATAAAAACATAAAACAGAAAGAGGTCAGTAATTTGTATATTCTAGTGATTCATTTAGGCCGAAGGCTGACAGAGTATTTAATTTAAAAATCCAAAACATTTCCTTCCTACATAGAGTTTGGAAGGAGTGGGGTATCCATTCTAACGGTGTAACCAACAGGGAGGAGGGGTCACCTTCATGACGGAGAGCATAGTGACGAGAGACGCTATGTGTATTCACTCTTCAGCGTATATTCGAACGATGTTCGTTCATACTTTCCTTTAGTGACTGGGTAGTACGACCCACGTATAAAAGATCACAGGGGCATTGTAGTAGATAAACGATGTTAGTACTACTACAGGACATATTGTGTTTTAAAATTACGTGTTCTCTCGGGTGGGGTAGGGTAAGTTGTTTACCACATACATTGATCATAGCACAACACATACACCTTTTAACCTTTTATTAATGATTTCTAGTTCCAGATCTAAAAAGATGGCCTTAGTACGATGATGTTCCAATGTGAAAGTAATGTTCCAATCATTTTTATTAATTTGTTCGGTAAATTCTACAAGAGATGACGAATCTCCATTCCAAATCAGGATGATGTCGTCTATGTATCTCTTATAGAATATAATATTGGGATGTGATAGGAGGCCAAATCTCTCCTCAAACGCACCCATAAATATGTTTGCATAGGCGGGGGCAAATTTAGTCCCCATTGCTGTCCCTTTACACTGTTTATAGATTACATCCTGAAACATAAAATAATTGTGATGAAGTATGAAATGTATAGAGTCTAACACAAATGATTTTTGAGAGTTTGGCATCAAAGGGTCTAGACTTAGTGTTTGCTCTATTGCTCGGAGGCCTAAGGTATGCGAGATGTTACTGTAAAGAGAAGTGACATCT
Source organism: Bufo bufo (assembly GCF_905171765.1). NCBI lineage: Eukaryota > Metazoa > Chordata > Amphibia > Anura > Bufonidae > Bufo > Bufo bufo. The sequence goes on from NC_053389.1 coordinate 272,378,663, forward strand.
AGTGTGGCCCAATAGTAGGTGTCTCTCCATATGAAGGGGTTTAGAGTGGTAATCAAATGCGAAGTGTCACGCAAAAAAGACGGCAGCTGTAGGACATATTTTTGCAACAAAATGTCAACGTAGTCGGATAGATTGGATGTTAATGAACCCACACCAGAAATAATAGGTCTCCCTGGGGGGTTATTCACGGACTTGTGCACTTTTGGTAAAAAGTAAAAACGTGATAACGTGGGATGGGTTTTTTTTAAAAAAACACGTTCTTTTTTATTGACAATACCTAGACTGAAGCCCTCATCAATAAGGTGTACTAGACTTTTTTTTATAGTCATTAGTTGGATCATGTGGTAGACTACAATAGTAATCCCTATCTGAGTGGATGCGTAATGATTCTGCCAGATAGTAGGAAGAGTCGATAAAGACAATGCCTTCACCTTTATCGGCGCTTTTGATGACGATATCTTTTCTCTGTGTAAGGGACCTTAAAGCTTTTGAAAGGTCTTGATTTAAATTCCTATTGGTGGTGCAACTGGTTGGCAGAGAGGAAAAACTTTCCTTAAAATCGGATAGAACCATATTGAAAAAACTTTCAATGTGGGCTCCTCTGCTGTCAAGGGGAAAAAAGGAGGATTTCATCTTCACATTAGAAATAATGGGGGTTTGTTGAGGTTCACAGGCCATGCTAGTGGATGGTGGAGTTGTTAAACCATTACTCATTAGGGAACTGGCATTTTCGATAGACTCCATGTCGGAAGGATAGTCACTATTTGAAGTCGGTAATGATGTCATAGCGCCAGTGACTCGTACATGTGCAGCAGTGGTGGTTTTAGAAATACCAGAAGGAGGTAATGTACTTACAGCTGTAATCCCTGATTCTTGCATAGAATTTTTAGTTGCGAAATGTCGATGTAAAGTTAGTTTTCGTGTAAACTGATTCAGATCGACAAACAACTCAAAGAGATTGGGTTGGTTAGTCGGACAAAAGGAAAGTCCTTTGCCCAATAGTTCGGTTTCATTCTTCGTTAGACTATATTTTGATAAGTTAAAGATTCCCAGCTTTCTTTCAAAATCTATAGTATTGTGAATCACACTGCTTACTTTATCGTGTTCGGGGTTTCCTTTCTTGGTTTTAATTTTTTGTTGACTGGAGCGTTGTGTTCCACTTCCCCTGCATCCTCTAGATCTATATTGGATTTTTTTCTTCTTTAGGCTGGAAACTGGTGTATAAAAATGTGTGATCTTGAGTGATTGGGGAGTGGTGGTGGATGTTTTGAGGGGGGAGGGATCGGTGGATCTTAGTAACGGGCTTAGAGCTAAAAAACTCGTCAGAATTTTCCTGGTCGGTAGTAACGAAGGACCCTTGTTGATGGTCGGGGAAGCCTGTTCTAAAAAAGAAGAGTTATCTGAGAGGTTGGTGGGTAAAGCTAGAAAGCTTTCAGGACTAATGGATGAAACAGAGTGTGTAGAAATATTCAAAAGAGAAGAAGGACCTTGAAGAGAAGAGGGATTGGTGAATGGCTTAGGAGAAGAGTGAACAGACAAATTGGTAAGTAGTTCCAATGATTTGGAAATACTAGAATCGGATAGGTTCAATGGAACTACCGGAGAGTTTGATGGACACTGTGGTTGAGAGTTCATTCCTAACCCTGGAGATAGGAGTGTTAAAGGATTAGAATCTAAAAGATAGGGGAGTGGAATGGACTTGACCTCAATGGTGGAAGAATCGGTAGAGTGGACAGATAAGGATAACCCAGGGCCAATTACGTTGGTATTGGGGTAGCCGGATAATTGCAGACTCTTATTGGGTCTAGGCTTAATGTATATGTTGTCATTACTCCTTGTGTGTGGGCTCTTATTATATAGGCCACGCTGATTCTGTCTAGTGTTATGTTGCGAGTACATCCTGCTATTATACACAACCCTTGTATTTACAGGTCCGACATATTGGGAGGGTATAGAATTTTCATTTCCACGAAAAGTGGATGGCCGGTTTCGTATGTAGGGGATGGTAGGGGGGATATGGTCTACAGAGTTGATATTACTTTTAATGTTACGGTTACTTTTACTAATGCTTAAATCTTTTTTCCTTTCCCATGCTCGTGCCGAACGTTCTTTATAGTCCAGCAGATCTCGACAAAGTTTATTACATTTGTTGCGGACCATGTTATACTCAAACCTTCTAAGATTGGTTCGTTGTAGGTGGAGGCAGCAATGGAGGAGGAACAGGTAGCCAACAATGTTTTTTTATTTTTTTTTATTGGGTAGGTAGCCCCCAAAATATTGGGAAAAAGAAAAAAAAGAAAACAAAGAATCATTGCACTTGACTTTAGTACAAGAATGTATGTTTGATGGTGGTATAAATGTCTATTCTGCACAAGGTACAGACAAGTCTTGTGGGATCCAAGCCTGGTTCATTTTAATGAACGTGAGCTTGTCCACGTTGGCTGTGGACAGGCGGCTGCGTCTGTCTGTAATGACGCCTCCTGCCGTGCTAAATACACATTCAGAGAGTACACTGGCTGCAGGGCAGGCCAGCACCTCCAAGGCATACAGGGCAAGCTCTGGCCATGTGGACAATTTGGAGACCCAGAAGTTGAATGTGGCAGAACCATCAGTCAGTACGTGTAGTCGTGTGCACAGGTACTGTTCCACCATGTTGTTCAAATGCTGCCTCCTGCTAATGTAACATCCCGGAGTATGTCACTAAACTCTTTCTCCCCGCTATAACATGAACATGTTAGGTGTATGTATATTGTCATCTGGTGTAATCTAACATTGCATTCTTGATTATATGTATTTTCAAGGCCTGTTTTATATATTATCCTGTAATTTCCATGTACACCAGCAGGTGGCAGCAGTATGTAGCAGGATCTTAGCTCAGTTTAGTATATCAGGACTGGAATAGTGCATTCCAGTCTAGCCCCCCCTCTTTGAGCAGAAGTGGGCTGGCCCATGTCCTGTCTCATGGGGAGGAAGGAAAGTTCTAGTTAGTGTACCAGCCCTCCTGCTTGGGGTAGGCTACGTTGGTAGGAGCTCCCAGACATAGGGATCCCAACCTAGGATCCAGTCTCGGCTGAGGCCAAAGATCCCTCTTCCCAGTCTGAGCACTTCAGCCTCGACTGTGGACCAGCAAGCAGCACCTCCAGAACTCCAGAACTCCAGGAAGGACCATTCCCTACGAGCAGTCCTGTGAGTAACTTATCCAGAAACCAGGAGAAGCCAAATTCCTCCTCAACTAGTCAGGCCCACACCAAGCAGACAGACAGAGCAGAAGATAGATACCTGCCAGATTCACTAGGCATATGATAAGAAGCATAATATATATTGATTCCTGCCACATATTGCCAAATACCTGCTGGGACCCAAGACTATTGCTGTACTCGTATGGATTATGCTGCCATTAAGTAAAGACAAGTTGGATTATATCACCAGTCTGGATCTCATTCCTTATTATCAAAGTTCTTCAGTTACTCCTACTAACAACACTCAATTTATTGCAAGTGAGCCAGGATCTAGGAGTCCAGCCGTACCAAGGTAGGAGACACCGTTGACACTACCTGGAGCCATTATCCCCACTCTGGCATTCCTCACCTGGTACGTGAGTTACAACACCTTAAAGGACCCTGACACTATAACCTGCGCACATTGCAATTGGCGTCACGAACAAAAACTATTAATATTGCGCCAGTGTGCATCAGTCCCAATCCGGCTTACTGCACTAACACGCTCCATATCAGCAGTTGGGGCCGGTTGTTGCGGCGAGGTGACAAAGCTTTTCCACATGTCGGCCATGCTAACCCTGCCTTCTGAGGTGCTGGCGCTGACACAGCTGTGTTGGTGACCTGTTCCTCATCCCCTGCCTTCGCCTTGTGCTTCCACTTGTCCCCCGGCGTCAGTCGGGAATGCTCTCAGGAGCGCGTCTACCAGTGTGCGCCTGTAGTCGCACAACTTCCGATAACACTCCAGTCAGGGAATTAAGGACGGCACATTGTCTTTGTAACGGGGATCCAGCAGAGTGGCCACCCTGTAGTCAGCACACGTTAAAATATGGGCAACTCTGCAGTCATTGCGCAGGCACCGCAGCATGTAGTCGCTCATGTGTGCCAGGCTGCCCGGAGGTAAGGACAAGCTGTCCTCTGTGGGAGGCGTATTGACTGCGTCCTCCGTATCCCCCCAGCCATGCACCAGTGATGGGCCCGAGCTGTGTTGTATGCCAACTCGCTGTGAACATGCTTCATCCCCATCCTCCTCCTCCTCGTCCTCCAGTAGTGGGCCCTGGCTGGCCAAATTTGTACCTGGCCTCTGCTGTTGCAAAAATCCTATTTCTGAGCCATTTCTAAAAGACTGGCCTGAAAGTGTTAGAGAGGACCCCTCTTCCTCCTCCTCGTACTGGGCCACATCCTCTTCCATCATCGCCCTAAGTGTTTTCTCAAGGAGACATAGAAGTGGTATTGTAACGCTGATAACGGCGTCATCGCCACTGGCCATGTTGGTGGAGTACTCGAAACAGGGCACACAGGTCTCGCATGGAGGACCAGTCGTTGGTGGTGAAGTGGTGCTGTTCCGCAGTGCGACTCACCCGTGCGTGCTGCAGCTGAAACTAGGCCACTATGGCCTGCTGCTGCTCGCACAGTCTCTCCAGCATGTGCAAGGTGGAGTTCCACCTGGTGGGCACGTTGCATATGAGGCGGTGGGCGGGAAGGCTGAAGTTACGCTGCAGCGCTGACAGGCGAACAACAGCAGGGTGAGAACGCCGAAAGCACGCACAGACGGCCCGCACTTTACGCAGCAGCTCAGACATGTCGGGGTAGTTGTGAATGAATTTCTGCACCACCAAATTCAGCACATGCGCCAGGCAAGGGATGTGCGTCAAACCGGCTAGTCCCAGAGCTGCAACGAGATTTCGGCCATTATCGCACACCACCAGGCCGAGCTTGAGGCCCACTGGCAGCAACCACTCGTCGGTCTGTTGTTCTATACCCCGCCACAACTCCTGCGCAGTGTGGGTCCTGTCCCCCAAACACATCAGTTTCAGAACGGCCTGCTGACGTTTACCCCTGGCTGTGCTGAAGTTGGTGGTGAAGGTCTGTCGCTGACCGGATGAGGAGGTGGAAGAAGAGGAGGAGGATGCCGAGTAGGAAGAGGAGGCAACAGGAGGCAAAGAATGATGCCCTGCGATCCTTGGTGGCGGAAGTACGTGCACCAAACAGCTCTCCGTCTGGGGCCCAGCCGCCACTACATTTACCCAGTGTGCAGTTAGGGAGATATAGCGTCCCTGGCCGTGCTTACTGGTCCACGTATCTGTGGTTAGGTGGACCTTGCCACAGATGGCGTTGCGCAGTGCACACTTGATTTTATCAGATACTTGGTTGTGCAGGGAGGGCACGGCTCTCCTGGAGGAGTGGCGGCTGGGAACGACTTACTGTGGGACAGCAAGTGACATGAGCTGTTTGAAGCTGTCCGTCTACACTAGCCTGAATGACAGCATTTCAAAGGCCAGCACTTTAGAAATGCTGGCATTCAGGGCCAGGGATCGAGGGTGGCTAGGTGGGAATTTACGCTTTCTCTCAAAGGTTTGTGAGACGGAGAGCTGAACGCTTCCGTGTGACATGGTGGAGATGCTTGGTGACGGAGGTGGTGTTGTTGGTGGCACATCCTCTGTTTGCTGGGCGGCAGGTGCCAACGTTCCTCCAGAGGCGGAGGAAGATGCCGAGGCAGCAGCAGAGAAGGGAGCAGGAGGGGCCTGAGCCCTTTCTTGGTTTTGAAGGTGCTTACTCCACTGCAACCCATGTCTCGCATGTAAATGCCTGGTCATGCAGGTTGTGCTATGGTTCAGAACGTTAATGCCTCGCTTCAGGCTCTGATGGCACAGCGTGCAAACCACTCGGGTCTTCTCGTCAGCACATTTTGTGAAGAAGTGCCATGCCAGGGAACTCCTTGAAGCTGCCTTTGGTGTGCTCGGTCCCTTGTGACGGTGGCCAGTAGCAGGCAAACTGTTTTGGCGACGGCTGCTCTGCTTTTGCACCCTGCTCCCGCTTTTGCTACGCTGTTGGCTCGGTCTAACCACTGCCTCTTCCTCCGAACTCTGAAAGTCAGTGGCACGACCTTCATTCCATGTGGGGTCTAGGACCTCATCGTCCCCTGCATCATCTTCCACCCAGTCTTCCTCCCTGACCTCCTTTTCGGTATGCACACTGCAGAAAGACGCAGCAGTTGGCACCTGTGTTTCGTCATCATCAGAGACGTGCTGAGGTGGTATTCCCATGTCCTCATCAGGAAACAAAAGTGGTTATGCGTCAGTGCATTCTATGTCTTCCACCCCTGGGTAAGGGTTAGGTGGATGCCCTTGGGAAACCCTGCCAGCAGAGTCTTCAAACGGCATAAAAGACTGCTGCATGACTTGAGGCTCAGACAGGTTCCCCGATATGCACGGGGATGATGTGACAGACTGATGGGCATGGGTTTCAGGCGCCACCTGTGCGCTTTCTGCAGAAGACTGGGTGGGAGATAATGTGAACGTGCTGGATCCACTGTCGGCCACCCAATTGACTAGCGCCTGTACTTTCTCAGGCCTTACCATCCTTAGAACGGCTTTATGCCCGACCAAATATCACTGTAGATTCTGGAGGCTACTGGGACCTGAGGTAGTAGGTTCAGTAGGACGTGTAGCTGTGGCAGAACGGCCACGTCCTCTCCCTGCATCGGAGGCTCCACCAACACCCCCACCACGACCATGACCGCGTCCCTTATTAGATGTTTGCCTCATAGTTAGCGTTTACAAAGCAAAGTAAAAAGTGGTTAAGTCTGTTAAAAAAAATTAACCGACAATAAAAACCCTGATGTAGGGTATTGCACAAATTTTTTTTTTTAAAACTCTATATGACAGCGTAATTTGTGGCCTAAATGTGACACTCACTTATGCACGTCTTATCCCAGATGTGCAGTGTATCAGAGGCTTTTTTCACCCCAGTAACCAAAAAGGCGTATTTCTGGCCTAAATGTGACAATCACTTATGCACGTGTAATCAGAGATGTGCAGTATATCAGAGGGTTTTTTCTCCCTAACTAAAAAGCTATATTTCTGTCTTAAATGGGACAGTGACTTATTGTCATGCCCCACTCTGACGATGTGCGGAGGTCAGCCAGGATTGCAGCACGAGTCTAGTATTTGTTTTGATGCTGTGCTGGATCCGCCTCGCATCAGGTGCACTGGGTGGAGTCATTAGTTTAAATGGTCTCCAGCTAAGTCTCTGAGCGGATTATACTGTTCATTATGGTCTGGGATGTTTGGAGGGAAGGTTGGCTGTTTGTTCCTGCTCTCAGCAGATAAGTGTCTTTTCGTTTGGTTGTTTATGTCATCTTTCCCATCCAGGTTCTGTGCGAGCAGGCTGCTCCTTTCTCTTCACTTCACCATCTCAGGGATTTCAGGGTTCTGTCAGTACAGGCTGGAGGACACAGCAAATCTACCTTCAAGGTTTGTCTGTGGGCTGAGCATTGCAGGGAAAGAGGTCAGGGATAAACTAGGAGGTGACCCTTCCCCTGTCTCTCATCCAGAGACTGGTTGGTGTGTTATCTGTTAAACTGTGCACGGCCGCCGTGACATTATAATCCGCCATACTGTGACCGCCATTTCTCAGTGTTTATGTGATGGCGTCAATTGATGCACTGGTTGACCGCATGCAGGGTTTGTCCCTGGAGGTTGCGGATCTACGTAGTATGGTCACACAGTGTCAGAGGGTGTTGGCTTCAGGTACAGGTCAAATTGTTGGGGAGCCTAAAGTTGCTCTTCCGGAGAAATTTGCAGGGGGTACTGATGATTTTTTCCATTTCAAGGAATCATGTAAGTTTTACTTTCGATTGTGCCCATTTTCATCAGGTAATGAGGATCAGAGGGTGGGTATCGTCATGTCTTTGCTGAAAGGGGACGTGCAATCCTGGGCTTTTTCCCTGCCGCCCAGTTCTCTGGCTCTCTGGTCGGTAGAGGAATTTTTTAAAGCCATGGGGTTGATTTACGATGACCCAGATCGAGTTTCGATGGCAGAGTCAAAATTACGTAACTTACTACAGGGTAAACATACTGCTGAGGTTTACTGCACAGAGTTTAGGAGGTGGGCTACTGAGTCGGGGTGGAACGACCCCGCGTTACGTAGCCAGTTTTGTCAGGGGTTATCTGAAAGGTTGATGGATGCTCTGGCTTTTCATGAATACCCAGATACTTTGGAAAACAGAATGTCTTTGGCGATACGTTTGGATAGACGTATCAGAGAGAGGTGTATGTGTCCCTCTGTGCAGGGGATTCCTCCCGCGTGTGGTTTTGTTTCACCAGCTGCCCAGGGTGATATTGCTTGTTATTCTGGGGTAGGGGAGGAACCCATGCAGTTAGGTCAGATATCTTTCCATTCGGATAGTAGAGACTTTCGTAAAGCGCACAATTTATGTTTCTATTGTGGAAAGAGGGGTCATTTTGTTTTTTCTTGTCCGTATGTTGAACCACAGGGGAAAGTGATAAAGAAAAAAGAAAAAGAAAAAAAAAACTCCCTCACACTTGGTAGTATGAATGGTGTGGTAGAGCAGACTGGTATGCAAGTTCCCTGCAGTTCCCGTTTTCTCCTTTCAGCTATGGTGGCGCTAGAGTCTAGAAATGTGTTTGTTGATGTTTTTCTTGATTGTGGTGCTGGGGTAAATTTAATTGACTTTCTGTTTCTTGAGGGTTTGGGACTAAGTATTTGCACGTTAGAGAACGAGATTCGTGTTTTTGCCATTGATTCTTCCCCTCTTTCTCAAGGGAGCCTTACTCACGTTGTTCATGATATTCATTTAAGGGTGGGTGATTCACATGCTGAGATTATTTCCTGTTTCGTCATGAAGGATTTGCCAGCTCCAATAGTTTTGGGGTTGCCATGGTTGTCTAAACATAACCCAATTATAGACTGGCAGGCGAGACAAATCATTGGTTGGAGCAAGTTTTGTTCGGATAATTGTCTTGTCACATCTATTTCTGAAGTGTCCGTTACGGCCTTACCTCAGTATCTCTCAGATTTTTCGGACGTGTTTTCGGAGGGTGGGGCTCAGGAATTGCCCCCTCATCGTGACTATGATTGTCCTGTGAATCTCATTCCGGGGGCTAAGTTGCCTAAGTCTCGGCTCTACAACCTCTCTCAACCCGAGAGAGAGGTCATGCGAAAGTATGTCGCCGAGAGTTTGGCAAAGGGTCATATTAGACCATCTAAGTCTCCACTGGCTGTAGGTTTGTTCTTCGTGAAGAAGAAAGATGGATCACTGAGACCGTGTTTGGATTTCCGGGAGCTGAATCATATTACAGTCCGGGATCCATATCCCCTGCCTTTGATCTCTGATCTTTTTGATCAGATTGTTGGAGCCAAGGTGTTCTCCAAGATGGATTTGAGAGGAGCATACAATCTGATCAGGATCAAGGAGGGGGATGAGTGGAAAACGGCCTTCAATACGCACGAGGGTCATTTTGAGAACCTGGTAATGCCTTTTGGGTTGACGAATGCGCCAGCGGTATTTCAGCGATTCGTCAATGATATTTTTCATCATTTGGTGGGGAGGTTCGTAGTAGTCTACCTAGATGACATTTTAATTTATTCTCCTGATCTGAAGACCCATCAGGATCATGTGAGACAGGTTTTGACGATCCTTCGGGAGAATAAGTTATACGCCAAATTGGAGAAATGTTTGTTTGCGGTGCAAGAGCTTCCATTTTTGGGATACATGCTTTCTGATTCTGGTTTTCGTATGGACCTCGAAAAGGTCCGGGCGGTTCTGGAGTGGGACTGACCGGAGAATCAGAAAGCTTTGATGCGATTTTTGGGGTTTACGAATTATTATAGAAAATTTATTTTGAATTATTCCACGCTAGTCAAACCTCTTACTGATATGACCAAGAAGGGCGCTGATGTCTCTGTCTGGTCGGATGAGGCATTGCAGGCCTTTTCGGCTATAAAGGAGCGTTTTGCGTCTGCTCCCATTCTGGTGCAGCCGGATGTATCTCAGCCATTCGTGGTCGAGGTTGATGCATCAGAGGTGGGGGTTGGGGCGGTGCTTTCGCAGGGTCCTTCTCCTGGCAAGTGGGTCCCATGTGCCTTCTTCTCCAGGAAGCTCTCGGTCGCCGAGAGGAATTATGATGTTAGAGATAGGGAGTTGTTGGCGATCAAGTTGGCCTTTGAAGAATGGCGTCACTGGTTAGAGGGGGCTTCTCACCCCGTTACTGTGTATACGGACCATAAGAATTTGGCTTACCTGCAATCTGCCAAGCGTCTGAACCCTAGACAGGCCAGATGGTCATTGTTTTTTACCAGGTTCAATTTTGTGGTTACCTTTCGCCCAGGGGTCAAGAACATCAAGGCAGATGCCTTGTCTCGCAGCTTCCCTGGGGGGTTGGTGATTCAGAAGATCCAGCACCGATTTTGGCGGATGGAGTGGTGGTCTTCGCTCTGTACCCTGAATTGGAGATGGAGGTGTTGGGAGCTCAGGAGGGGGCTCCTGGTTTGTGTCCCCCAGGGAGGTTGTTTGTTCCTGAGGGCCTAAGATACAAGGTGTTCAAGGAACATCACAATACTATTCTCGCTGGACATCCTGGTGGTAAGTCCACCTGTGATCTGGTGTCCCGGAGGTTCTGGTGGCCAGGTTTGCCTAAGAGTATTGAGAATTACGTGACAGCTTGTGAAACCTGCGCTCGGTCTAAGGTTGCTCATACTCGACCGCCTGGTTCACTTCTTCCATTGTCTATTCCATCTCGTCCTTGGACACATTTGTCCATGGACTTTATTACGGACCTACCGAGTTCCTCCGGGAGAACAGTGATTTTGGTGGTAGTCGATCGTGTCAGTAAAATGGCTCACTTTATACCACTAACAAGTCTGCCTAACGCTAAGACTCTTGCGCAGATTTTTGTGGATAATATTGTTAAATTGCACGGTATTCCTTCGGATGTTGTCTCTGATAGGGGCACGCAGTTTGTCTCCAGGTTTTGGAGGGCGTTCTGCTCTCGACTTGGCATTCAACTTTCTTTCTCGTCGGCTTTTCATCCACAGTCGAATGGTCAGACGGAGCGTACCAATCAAAACCTGGAGACCTACTTGAGGTGCTTTGTGGCTGAGAATCATGAGGACTGGTCCTCATTCTTGCCCTTAGCAGGAGTCCACGGGTAGGTCGCCATTTTTTGGCGCATACGGTTTCCATCCTCAGTTTGGTACCTTTTCTGGGTCTGGTTCCTCCGGGATGCCAGAGGAGGAGAGATTCTCTTCGGCCTTATCCTCTATCTGGCGGGGGATTAAAGGGAATTTGGAGAGGATGGGTGAGAGGTATAAACGAATATCTGACAGAAGACGTGTGACTGGTTCGGACCTGTGTGTGGGTGATTTGGTGTGGTTGTCCACTAGGAATATCAAGTTGAGAGTGCCATCTTGGAAACTGGGTCCAAGATTTGTTGGTCCGTATAAGATTTCTGCTGTGATCAATCCTGTGGCATTTCGACTTGATCTGCCGCAGACTTGGAGGATCCACGATGTCTTCCACAAGTCTTTACTAAAAAAAATATGTTAAACCGGCGGTACCATCGCCATTGCCTCCTCCTCCTGTTCTAGTCGAGGGAAACTTGAAGTTCGAGATCTCCAGGATTCTCGACTCGAGAGTTCTGCGGGGTTCCCTCCAGTACCTGGTTCACTGGAGGGGATACGGTCCTGAGGAGAGGATGTGGGTTCCCGCGTCAGATGTCAACGCCAGCTGTCTGGTGAGGGCCTTTCATAGGTCCCATCCGGATAAGGTAGGTCCAGGGTGTCCGGAGGTCAACCGTAGAAGGGGGGGTACTGTCATGCCCCACTCTGACGATGTGCGGAGGTCAGCCAGGATTGCAGCACGAGTCTAGTATTTGTTTTGATGCTGTGCTGGATCCGCCTCGCATCAGGTGCACTGGGTGGAGTCATTAGTTTACATGGTCTCCAGCTAAGTGCTCTGAGCGGATTATACTGTTCATTATGGTCTGGGATGTTTGGAGAGAAGGTTGGCTGTTTGTTCCTGCTCTCAGCAGATAAGTGTCTTTTCGTTTGGTTGTTTATGTCATCTTTCCCATCCAGGTTCTGTGCGAGCAGGCTGCTCCTTTCTCCCCACTTCACCATCTCAGGGATTTCAGGGTTCTGTCAGTACAGGCTGGAGGACACAGCAAATCTACCTTCAAGGTTTGTCTGTGGGCTGATCATTGCAGGGAAAGAGGTCAGGGATAAACTAGGAGGTGACCCTTCCCCTGTCTCTCGTCCAGAGCCTGGTTGGTGTGTTATCTGTTAAACTGTGCACATCCGCCGTGACACTTATGCACGTGTAATCACAGATGTGCAGTATATCAGAGGGTTTTTTCACCCCAGTAAGAAAAAAGCTGTATTTCTGGCCTTAATGTGACAATCACTTATGCACGTGTAATCACAGATGTGCAGTATATCAGAGTGTTTTTTCACCCCAGTAAGAAAAAAGCTGTATTTCTGGCCTTAATGTGACAATCACTTATGCACGTGTAATCACAGATGTGCAGTATATCAGAGGGTTTTTTCACCCTAACCAAAAAGCTGTATTTCTGTCCTAAATGTGACAGTGACTTATGCATGTGTAATCACAGATGTGCAGTATATTAGAGACTTTTTTCACCTCAGTAACCAAAAAGCTGTATTTCTGTCCTAAATGTGACAGTGACTTATGCAAGTGTAATCACAGATGTGCAGTATGTAACCAAAAAGCTGTATTTCTGTCCTAAATGTGACAGTAACTTATGCACGTGTAATCACAGATGTGCAGTATATTACAGGCTTTTTTCACCCCAGTAACTAAAAAGCTGTATTTCTGTCCTAAATGTGACAGTGACTTATGCACGTGTAATCACAGATGTGCAGTATATTAGAGGCTTTTTTCACCCTAACCAAAAAGCTGTATTTCTGTCCTAAATGTGACAGTCACTTATGCTTGTCTAATCCCAGATGTGCACTATATTAGTGTTTTTTTTCACCCCAGTATGCCAAAGCTGTATTTCTGGACTTGCAGATAGCCTATGCTGGTGCACTATCGTTGCATAAAATGGTTGCCGATCAGGGATTGATATTGATGAAATGAAGAAAAAATTTATCGTTTTCAGCAGTCAATCTGTCCTGGAGGCTGGTTTTAAAGTCAGTATAAAACTGAGTCTGCTTATATAGAACCTACCTGTCACGGGGTTCCGAAGGTGCACTCGGTCCCCCATTGCCCGCAGACCTGTTGCTTAGCTTTGGGAATGAGGATCTGTGTTTGACCTCATTCCCAGGGCGGCTTTACTAGCTGGGCGGCTCTCTGCTCCTAGTCTGCCTTGAGCGCCGAGCTGATCACTCGGTGCTCGACTGGTTGGTCTGTCGGTCATGTGACGCTGGCCACGTCACATGACCCTCACTCCCCACTATAAATACAGGCAGCCTGCTGGCTACAGGTTGCCTGTTAATTTCTAGGTTCCTGGCTATTTGTTGGACTGCAGAATACTTACCTGATCCTGTTCCCTGACCATCCTTTTGCCTGCTTCTCCTGTACTGCGCATCCGTCCTGGTATTGTGACCTCGGCTCCCACCTGACTACTCTCTTAGGACTCCTCTTGTACTTCTCTGCTCTCCTGGTATTTGACCCCGGCTTCTCCTGACCATTCTTTGCTTAATCCTTTGTACTGCGTAGCTCTCTTGGTTCTGACCCGGTCCGTTCATGTTCGGTATTTTGTCTTGTCTGTCTTCCCTGCACATATCCTAAGTTAGGGACTGTCGTCCAGTTGTCCCCTGTCATCAGGACTCGTGAGGCAAGTAGGCAGGGCCAGGGGTGAGGGTGGAGCGCAGTGGTCACTATCCTTCCCCCTGTGTGTGTGTGGACGTGACCGTTACACTACCAGTAGCCATTTGGCTCCAGGAGAAGTATATGGTGGGCTCAGCATGCATGTTGGTACTTGCATCCCTGGATCCGATGAAAGCTGTAATGGCACCGGACGGGGTTAAAAGCAGAGTGTGCTTGGCTTGCATGCTGACCTGCATTCCCTGGACTTTGTGTGGCTGTCATGGCCCATAAACAGGTAGGAACTAGTGTTAGGGACCACTCAAATGAAGCAACCTTGACGTGGTGAGTGGCTTATTACGCTTTGGCCAAAATGTACACCAATGTCTCATCCAGCATGGAGGCAGGGCAGAGTGCTGGATGTAGAGTGCGATCACATTTGCATTTTCCGTTTGTATATGTATTTCGCCATAGTGATATGCACCTACATACGGGTTGTGCTGACTCAACCCCCCACATTTTTTCTTTGTAGTATATATTGAAGGCGTGGCGATCTCCTTTGAGTGATGCACACCTGACCAGTCAATCTGTCCTGAAGGCTGGTTTTAAAGTCAGTATAAAACTGAGTCTGCTTATATAGAACCTACCAGTAGCCATTTGGCTCCAGGAGAAGTATATGGTGGGCTCAGCATGCATGTTGGTACTTGCATCCCTGGATCCGATGAAAGCTGTAATGGCACCGGACGGGGTTAAAAGCAGAGTGTGCTTGGCTTGCATGCTGACCTGCATTCCCTGGACTTTGTGTGGCTGTCATGGCCCATAAACAGGTAGGAACTAGTGTTAGGGACCACTCAAATGAGGCAACCTTGACGTGGTGAGTGGCTTATTACGCTTTGGCCAAAATGTACACCAATGTCTCATCCAGCATGGAGGCAGGGCAGAGTGCTGGATGTAGAGTGCGATCACATTTGCATTTTCCGTTTTCAGCAGTAGTTGGCTCAGGGCAGGCTTAAAAAAATTGTGCACTGCACCCACAAAACACTTTTTCTGTAGATCGCTGAGTACATAAACCAGTTCTTGATAAGATCGCTCCCTGATCTCTCCCTCACAGCAGCTGCAGCCTCTCCCTACACTAATCCGAGCAGAGTGACAGGCGGCGCTACGTGACTCCACCTTAAATAGAGGCTGGGTCACATGCTGCAGTTGGCCAATCACAGCCATGCCAATATTAGGCATGGCTGTGATGGCCTTTTGGGGCAAGTAGTATGACGCTTGTTGATTGGCTGCTTTGCAGCCTTTCAAAAAGCGCTATAAAAATCGCCGAACCCCGAACCCAAACTTTTACGTAAATGTTCGGGTTCGGGTCCGTGTGCCGAAAAACCTAAAGTTCGGAATGAACCCGAACTTTACAGTTCGCTCAACTCTAGACCCTACCTAAGATAATCGCCCAAAAACTGTAAAAATGATGGCTCTCAGACTATGGAAACACTAAAACATGATTTTTTTTTTGTTTCATAAATGATATTATTGTGTAAAACTTACATAAATAAAAGAAAAAGAATACATATTAGGAATCTGCGCGTCCGTATCGACCGGCTCTATAAAAATATCACATGACCTAACCCCTTAGATGAACACCGTAAAAAATTTAAAAATAAAAACTGTGCTAAATAAACCATTTTTTGTCACCTTACATCACAAAAAGTGTAATAGCAAGCGATCAAAAAGTCACACGCACCCCAAAATAATGCCACTAAAACCGTCATCTCATCCCGCAAAAATCATACCCTACCCAAGGTAATCGCCCAAAAACTGAAAAAATTATGGCTCTCAGACTATGGAAACACTAAAACATGATTTTTTTGGCTTCAAAAATGAAATCATTGTGTAAAACTTACATAAATAAAAAAAATGTATACATATTAGGTATCGTTGCGTCCGTATCGACAGGCTCTATAAAAATATCACATGACCTAACCCCTCAGATGAATGTTGTAAATAACAAAAAATAAAAACTGTGCCAAAACAGCTATTTCTTGTTAACTTGCCTCACAAAAAGTGTAATATAGAGCAACCAAAAATCATATGTACCCTAAACTAGTACCAACAATACTGCCACCCTATCCTGTAGTTTCTAAAATGGGGCCACTTTTTTGGAGTTTCTACTCTAGGGGTGCATCAGGGGGGCTTCAAATGGGACATGGTGTCAAAAAAAACAGTCCAGCAAAATCTGCCTTCCAAAAACCGTATGGCATTCCTTTCGTTTTGCGCCCTGCCGTGTGCCCGTACAGTAGTTTACGACCACATATGGGGTGTTTCTGTAAACTACAGAATCAGGGCCATAAATATAGAGTTTTGTTTGGCTGTGAACCCTTGCTTTGTAAAAGTAAAAAAAAATATTAAAATGGAAAATCTGCCCAAAAAGTGAAATTTGGAAATTGTATCTCTATTTTCCATTAATTTTTGTGGAACACCTAAAGGGTTAACGACGTTTTTAAAATCAGTTTTGAATACCTTGAGGGGTGTAGTTTCTTAGATGTGGTCACTGTCACAGCCACTATCTCTGGCTGTGACCTTCCGTTCTTGCTTGTTCGGCGCTCTTCGCTGAAGTTCTGTTCCTGTGTATTATTTGTGGTTCTGTATGGGTTAACTCCCCTGTGTTCCTATTAGGAGTTAATCCTCTGTCTGCTCCATGGGTGTGGTCTCTCTGCTGCACCCATGGAACCTGTATATAAGGCCTCTTTCACACTACCGTTTTTTTTTTTCGTTTTGCGGTCTGTTTTTTGCGGTCCGTATACGGAACCATTCATTTCAATGGTTCCGCAAAAAAACGGAATGTGTTCCGTATGCATTCCGTTTCCTTATTTCCGTTTTTCCATTCCGTTGAAAGATAGAACATGTCCTATATTTGGCCGCAAATCACGTTCCGTGGCTCCATTAAAGTCAATGGGTCCGCAAAAAAAATGGAACACATACGGAAATGCATCCGTATGTGTTCCGTTTCCGTTCCGTTTTTTTATGAACTATCTATTGAAAATGTTATGCCCAGCCCAATTTTCTCTATGTAATTACTGTATACTGTATATGCCATACGGAAAAACGGAACGGAAAAACGGAACCGAAACGGAAACAAAACGGAAACAAAAAAACGGAAAAACGGATCCGTGAAAAACGGAACGCAAAACACTGAAATGGACATACTGTAGTGTGAAAGAGGCCTAAGGCTGAGGTTTCCTCAGTTCTGTGTCAGCTCTCCTGGTGTGTGTTGTCTTGTCCTGCTCCTGGTTTGTACTTTCTCTCCCATGCTGCTGACCCATGGGATCCGTGTCTGTCTGCCTGTGCTCTGTGGGTTTCCCTACTTGTTCATTTATGTCCTTTCCCGTCTTCTTTCCTGTCTTTCTGTTATCTGTTCTGCTAGTTATGTTTTAGTTACTTTGTGTTTATTCTGATGTCTGTGTTCAGCAAGCCTTTGCAGCAGAGTGGCATGACAAGGCCATGCAGTTTACTACTGGTGGAGCAAGTCCTTCTCTGCTCATTGCCACTCCTGCTCCCTTGCGTGAACTCCTGCTCGTATTATTAGTTGCCCTGTTTTGTATTCATATGTCTGTGTTCAGCAAGCCTTTGCAGCAGAGTGGCATGACAAGGCCATGCAGTTTACTACTGGTGGAGCAAGTCCTTCTCTGCTCATTGCCACTCCTGCTCCCTTGCATGAACTCCTGCTTGTGTTATTATTTGCCCTGTTTTGTATTTACCTGTCTGTTATAGAAACATAGAAACATAGAATGTGTCGGCAGATAAGAACCATTTGGCCCATCTAGTCTGCCCAATATACTGAATACTATGGATAGCCCCCGGCCCTATCTTATATGAAGGATGGCCTTATGCCTATCCCATGCATGCTTAAACCCCTTCACTGTATTTGCAGCTACCACTTCTGCAGGAAGGCTATTCCATGCATCCACTACTCTCTCAGTAAAGTAATACTTTCTTATATTACTTTTAAACCTTTGCCCCTCTAATTTAAAACTGTGTCCTCTTGTGGTAGTTTTTCTTCTTTTAAATATGCTCTCTTCCTTTACCGAGTTGATTCCCTTTATGTATTTAAAAGTTTCTATCATATCCCCTCTGTCTCTTCTTTCTTCCAAGCTATACATATTAAGGTCCTTTAACCTTTCCTGGTAAGTTTTATCCTGCAATCCATGTACTAGTTTAGTAGCTCTTCTCTGAACTCTCTCTAGAGTATCTATATCCTTCTGGAGATATGGCCTCCAGTACTGCGCACAATACTCCAAGTGAGGTCTCACCAGTGTTCTGTACAGCGGCATAAGCACTTCACTGTTTCTACTGCTTATACCTCTCCCTATACATCCAAGCATTCTGCTGGCATTTCGTGCTGCTCTATTACATTGTCTTCCCACCTTTAAGTCTTCTGAAATAATTACTCCTAAATCCCTTTCCTCAGATACTGAGGTCAGGACTGTGTCAAATATTCTATATTCTGCCCTTGGGTTTTTACGCCCCAGGTGCATTATCTTGCACTTATCCACATTAAATTTCAGTTTCCAGAGTTCTGACCATTCTTCTAGTTTTCCTAAATCCTTTTCCATTTGGCGTTTCCCTCCAGGAACATCAACCCTGTTACATATCTTTGTGTCATCAGCAAAAAGACAAACCTTACCAGCGAGGCCTTTTGCAATATCACTTATGAAGATATTAAACAAAATCGGTCCCAGTACAGATCCCTGTGGAACCCCACTGGTAACATGACCTTGTTTTGAATGTTCTCCATTGACTACAACCCTCTGTTGTCTGTCACTCAGCCACTGCCTAATCCACTCAACAATATGGGAGTCCATGCTCAATGACTGCAGTTTATTGATAAGTCTTCTATGTGGGACAGTGTCAAAAGCCTTACTAAAATCTAGATATGCGATGTCTACTGCACCTCCACCGTCTATTATTTTATTCACCCAGTCAAAAAAATCTATAAGATTTGTTTGACATGATCTCCCTGAAGTAAACCCATGTTGTTTTTCATCTTGCAATCCATGGGATTTTAGATGTTCCACAATCCTATCCTTTAATAGGGTTTCCATTAATTTGCCTACTATTGATGTCAGACTCACTGGTCTATAGTTGCTCGATTCCTCCCTACTACCTTTCTTGTGAATGGGCACGACATTTGCCAATTTCCAATCTTCCGGGACGACTCCTGTTACTAATGATTGGTTAAATAAATCTGTTAACGGTTTTGCCAGCTCACCACTAAGCTCTTTTAATAATTTTGGGTGTATCTCATCAGGCCCCTGTGACTTATTTGTCTTCACCTTAGACAGCAAACTTAGAACATCTTCCTCTGTAAAGATACATGCATCAAACGATTTATTAGTCATTCTTTCTAGTGGAGGTCCTTCTCCTTTTTCTTTTGTAAAAACTGAACAGAAGTATTCATTAAGGCAGTCGGCTAGCCCTTTATTCTCTTCTACATACCTTCCGTCCTTTGTTTTTAATTTAGTTATTCCTTGTTTTAATTTCCTTTTTTCATTTATATATCTGAAGAATGTCTTATCCCCTTTTTTCATAGACTGAGCTAGTTTTTCTTCTGCCTGCGCTTTAGAAGTTCTTATAACTTGCTTGGCCTCTCTCTGCCTAATCTTGTAGATTTCCTTATCTTCATTGCTCTGGTTTTTTTTATAATTACAAAATGCTAGCTTTTTATTTTTAATGATTTGGGCCACTTCTGCTGAGTACCACAGTGGTCTCCTCCTTTTTTTGCTTTTACTGACAAGTATAATGCAATTTTCTGTTGCCTTCAATAATGCACCTTTTAAGTAGTCCCATTTCTCCTGGACTCCATGTAATCCGTTCCAGTCTGATAAGGACTCATTTATGACTAATTTTATTTTTGAAAAGTCTGTTTTTCTAAAATGTTTGCCTATGTGCCGTCGGTACCTTCTGGTACCTGTTGTCCATTCGTCCCTGCTGTCACTGTCTAGTTCACGCTCCAGAGTGGACCCTGGCAACTTCCTGCGGCAAAGTCTAACCCTACCATCTAGGGCTCTAGTGAACACCAGGAGTTGCTTAGATATGCCCCTCTGGAGTATTACTAGACAGTGGCGCAGTGGGGGTTTTCTCCCACTGTGCTGACGGTACATAGAGCTCTTGTTTTGTCTGTGCTGCCTTCCCTGTTTTGTTTGTGCAATAAACTCTTATGTGTCTGTACCTGATTTCCGTTTGTTTATTGCATGACGACGCGGTGGTCTCTCCTGGGACCTCCAACTCGTGACAGTCACTTTTATGGAGTTTCTACTCTAGAGGTGCATCAGGGGGGCTTCAAATGGGACATGGTGTCAAAAAAAACAGTCCAGCAAAATCTGCCGTCCAAAAACCGTATGGCATTCCTTTCCTTCTGCGCCCTGCCGTGTGCCCGTACAGTAGTTTACGACCACATATGGGGTGTTTCTGTAAACTACAGAATCAGGGCCATAAATATTGAGTTTGGTTTGGCTGTTAACCCTTGCCTTGTAACTGGAAAACAATTATTAAAATGGAAAATCTGCCAAAAAAGTGAAATTTTTAAATTGATTCTCTATTTTCCATTAATTCTTGTGGAACACCTAAAGGGTTAACAAAGTTTGTAAAATCAGTTTTGAATAGCTTGAGGGGTGTAGTTTATAGAATGGGGTCATTTTTGGGTGGTTTCTATTATGTAAGCTTCGCAAAGTGACTTCAGACCTGAACTGGTTCCTAAAAATTGGGTTTTTGAAAATTTCGGAAAAACTTCAAGATTTGCTTCTAAACTTCTAAGCCTTGTAACATCCCCAAAAAATAAAATATCATTCCCAAAATGATCCAAACATGAAGTAGACATATGGGGAATGTAAAGTAATAACTATTTTTGGAGGTATTACTATGTATTATAGAAGTAGAGAAATTGAAACTTGGAAATGGGCAATTTTTTTGACTTCATTTTACCAGTGTCATGAAGTACAATATGTGACGAAAAAAACTATCTCAGAATGTCAAAGCATTTTAAAGTTATCAGCACTTAAAGTGACACTGGTCAGATTTGCAAAAAATGGCCAAGTCCAGAAGGTGAAATAGGGCCGAGTCCTTAAGGGGTTAAAGAGGGCCTTTCATGTTTTTTTTTCTTAGTTTAGATAAATACCTTTACCCGCTGATGCTGCCACCCAGCCTATTTTTTTCAAATATCGCTCCTACAGCCCGCTGTGCCCCCCTGCAGTTTTCCCACTCAGTATGTTAATACTGAGCATCGGTACAGGGAGGAGGAGACGCCAGGGTTTCTCAATGGGCGTCTCCTTCTCCCTGGCTGTGACGCTCTCCACTGTGATTGGATCGCAGCACAGCCAGAGAGAAGGAGACACCCATTGAGAAACCCTGGCGTCTCCTCCTCCCTGTACCGATGCTCAGTATTAACATACTGAGCGGGAAAACTGCAGGGGAGGCACAGCGGGGCGTAGGAGCGATATTTGAAAAAAACAGGCAGGGTGGCAGCTTCAGCGGGGGTACCCCGCAAGTAAAGGTATTTATCTAAACTAAAAAAAAAAATTAAAAGGTTCTCTATAAAGGGTTAAGCTATTGCAATTTCCTTCATTTTTGATATCGCACAACACAAAATAGAGTCCTTTCTATTTTAACTACAGTAAGTAAAAAATGTTTTTCGATTACACTCAGAATCAACACACCTGTTTGGGTAGAGACAAACTGGCATGCTGAGACAGCTAACGGAGGCCATCACGCCTCACTGCTGGGTCAAAATAATTAATGTGTCCATTGGCAACTACACATTAAGAATCTAACAAGAGAGAGAGAGAGATCTCATAACATACAGAAAGGGTAAATTTAATATATATTTTTTTGCTTTAAGACAAAGTACTATTCTTGCAAAGCTCCAGGAATATCCCTCACAAAAATAGAAAATTACATTAAAGGATACATTTTGATGGTTTGTTTACTTTTATTTTTGTATTCTTATTTTCTTCAGAACACATCAAATATATAATAGAGAGCTCACAGAAGTGAAGAAAATAAATAGCTTACATTGGTTGGATAGGTAGCAAATATATGATCTTGGACAAAAGAAAATGCTCAAAATTGACCAATTTTGGATATGTCGACATGTCCGCAAGATACTGGAATGTCCTGCAATGTTCTCTTCTCAATATACTGTACAAATGAAAATACCATATAATTGATGTAGATGCATTCTCCATGACTTATTAACATGACATGAAGAAAAGTACATTTATTGGCAGTTAGGTTGATGCATCCTCGCTAAAAAGCTGAAAAGAAATGAAAAGAAATGATCATGTTACATAATACAAAAAAATATGGATTTATGGACTTCATCCAGGGCCACCAAACAGTACAAAATTAGAATTATGGTTAGTATTATCTTCCAGGATTTCCTAGATTTTGTAGATTCAATTCATTTTGATGAATTATTCATAAACCACAGAAGGTCCTGTGGATTTCCGGTGACAAAGTATTATCAGTTTGGTTGAATTTAGGAGTGTAGCTTATCCTCTTTAAAGGGAATATACAATAGAAAATATCCTTTTGTAGTGCGCCATGAATAATTTTTGGCCCCACCCATTGTTATAAGCCCCTCCTACATATAAAAGGCCACCCCAACAAATACCATACAGCTGAAATTATATTGTTGAGGATGAAGGTAAGAGTCTCACCCTCATCCTACATAGACACACTGTACTTAATACTCAGGGCCCCAAAATAAAGCTACTGTACTCAAACTATTATTTTTTTCCTCCCTGTGACAAGAATCACCATCTAGTTTGGGTTCACAAACTGCTCACCATGTTGCTGGCTCATCCAAAAAAACTGGAGGAGGAGCTATTTAAGGTGTGTAGGTCCAGGTGGGAGAAGCCCGGCTCTACACATTATACACAGTGGGGAGGGCCTGCTCTGGCTGCACTGCCTGCTTTACATTATGCAATAGACCACAGCAGGCTACAGCCAGGAAGCTCCTCCCCTCTCCATCCTCCCCAGAGCCTGCTACCCCCTCGGCCGTCCTCACCAGGTCGAGGCTAGAGAGGTCGCGAACATAAAATTTTTCGTTCGCGAACGGCGAACGCGAATTTATGCAAATGTTCGCGAACGGGCGAACCGCCATAGACTTCAATAGGCAGGCGAATTTTTAAACCCACAGGGACTCTTTCTGGCCACAATAGTGATGAAAAAGTTGTTTCAAGGGGACTAACACCTGGACTGTGGCATGCCGGAGGGGGATCCATGGAAAAACTCCCATGGAAAATTACGTAGTTGACGCAGAGTCGGGTTTTAATCCATAAAGGGCATAAATCACCTGACATTCCTAAATTGTTTGGAATAACATGCTTTAAAACATCCAGTGTGTGTATATGATCAGGTATGATGTTGATTAGGTAGTGTAAGGGTTACGCCCGCTTCACAGTGACAGACCAAACTCTGACAGACCAAACTCCCCGTTTAACACACCGCAAACAACCGCAAAGAGTTGTCAATAGTTGACACACTCATGACATAAATTTTATTCCTCTATGCGTCAATCTTGGTGTAGTGATGACTGTGCTCGTGCGCACGTTCGGGAGATTGCAGGCGATGGTGGTTTTTCAAAGCCTATGGTCGTGCTGAGGTAGTTCAGTGACAGTTAAGTGACCCAGAAAACAATGATTCTGCAGTGTGGGCCCATTGTTGGCCTAGTAGGCTTTAATGATCACCTTAGATGATCACAAAGAAAATTCATGTTTTTTCTATGAAAAATTATCCAGCCGATCGCTTTTGGTCTGTTCACAATGAAGCAACGACCTTATCATCTGGGGTGTGCCAACATTGCCAACACACTCATAGAGGTGATCGCTTCATTGTGATATGCAAGCCCCTTCACCACAACAAGGTAACGATCACAAAGGGGAATTGACACATGTATGCGCCTTTTTTTTGTTTTGTTTTTGCAGCCACAGTGCAGCACCAGAGGCCAAAAAAATTAGGCATGTACACATGCCTGAAAAATTAGGCATTTCTCCAGGCAGAAAGTGTACTAAAACATTGCGGCTTGAACCCTAGTTGGTGGCGGAGAAGTCACGCAAATCATTCGGCATGCAGAGATTAAATACAGCAGTGTGGGGACCATTTTTAGCCCAAGGCATCTCATCAGGCCATTTTTAGTCAACTGCATCCCCCACTGTCAGTCCCTTCGGGATCCATGCCTCATTCATCTTAATAAAGGTGAGGTAATCTAGACTTTTTTGACCTAGGCGACATCTCTTCTCAGTGACAATACCTCCCGCTGC
Organism: Bufo bufo; assembly: GCF_905171765.1. Classification (NCBI taxonomy): domain Eukaryota; kingdom Metazoa; phylum Chordata; class Amphibia; order Anura; family Bufonidae; genus Bufo; species Bufo bufo. Next base: position 272,402,761 of record NC_053389.1, read on the forward strand.
ACTGAAGGTCCTTTCTGACAGGACACTTGAAGCGGGGCAGGCCAGAAGTTCTATCGCAAATTGGGATAGCTCAGGCCACAGGTGAAGCCTGCACACCCAGTAGTCAAGGGGTTCATTGCTCCTCAGAGTGTCGATATCTGCAGTTAAGGCGAGGTAGTCTGCTACCTGTCGGTCGAGTCGTTCTCTGAGGGTGGACCCCAAAGGGCTGTGGCGATGCGTAGGACTTAAAAAGCTCCACATGTCCTCCATCAACAACACGTCTGTAAAGCGTCCTGTCCTTGCCAGCGTGGTCGTGGTAGGAGGAGGATTACTTTCACCTCTTCCCCTGTTGGATTCTCGTTGTGCTGTGACATCACCCTTATACACTGTGTAAAGCATACTTTTTAACTTGTTTTGGAACTGCTGCATCCTTTCCGACTTCTGGTAATTCGGTAACATTTCAGCCACATTCTGCTTATACCGGGGGTCATGAAAGACCCCATTTGCACAAGGTTGGATGCCGAGCTACTCATGTCCCGTTCCTCGTCCTCACTGATCTCATTGAAGGTCTGTTCTTCCCCCCAGCCACGTACAACACCACGGGTCCCAGATAGGTGACAACGAGCACCCTGGGATGCCTGCTGTGGTTGGTCTTTCTCCTCCTCAAAGCCACATTCCTCCTCTGACTCCTCTTCCTCAGACTCCTCTTCCAGCGTTGCCACAGGTCCAGCTAGCGATGATGATAAGGCTGTTTCTGGTGGTGATGGTGACCACAACTCTTCCACTTCCTCTTCACGGTCATCTACGGCCTGATCCAGCACTCTTCGCAGGGCATGCTCCAGGAAGAAAACAAATGGGATGATGTCGCTGATGGTGCCTTCGGTGCGACTGACTAGGTTTGTCAACTCCTCAAAAGGACGCATGAGCCTACAGGCATTGCGCATGAGCGTCCAGTAACGTGGCAAAAAAATACCCAGCTCCGCAGAAGCTGTCCTAGCACTCCGGTCATACAAATACTCGTTGACGGCTTTTTCATGTTGGAGCAGGCGGTCGAACATTAGGAGTGTTCAATTCCAACGTGTCGGGCTGTCGCAAATCAAGCTCCTCACTGGCGTGTTGTTTCGCCGCTGAATATCGGAAAAGTGTGCCATGGCCGTGTAGGAACGCCTGAAATGGCCACACACCTTCCTGGCCTGCTTGAGGACATCCTGTAAGCCTAGGTACTTATACACAAAGCATTGTACGATCAGATTCAACACATGTGCCATGCACGGCACACGTGTCAACTTGCCCAAATTCAATGCCGCCAACAGATTGCTTCCGTTGTCACACACCACTTTGCCGATCTCCAGTTGGTGCGGGGTCAGCCACTGATCCACCTGTGCGTTCAGGGCGGACAGGAGTGCTGGTCCGGTGTGACTCTCTGCTTTCAGGCAAGTCAACTCCAAGACGGCGTGACACTGTCGTATCCGGGATGTGGAATAGCCCCTGGGGAGCTGGGGGGGTGCAGTTGATGTGGAGCAAGACGCAGCAGCAGAAGAGGACTCAGTCGAGGAGGGTAGCGAAGAGGATGGAGTAGGAGGAGTAGAGGAGGTGGCAGCAGGCCTGCCTGCAAGTCGTGGCGGTGTCACCAACTCCGCTGCAGAGCCATGCATTCCATGCTTGGCAGCCGTCAGCAGGTTTACCCAATGCGCAGTGTTCGTGATATACCTGCCCTGACCGTGCTTTGAAGACCAGGTATCAATGGTCAGATGGACCCTTGTCCCAACACTGTGTGACAGACATGCCATGACTTCCTTTTCCTCAATAGAGTACAGGTTGGGGATTGCCTTTTGTGGAAAAAAAATTCGGCCGGGTACCTTCCACTTCGGTGTCCCAAAAGCTACAAATTTTTTGAAGGCCTCAGACTCCACCAGCTTGTATGGTAAAAGCTGGCGGGCTAAGAGTTCCGACAAGACAGCCCTCAGACGCCGGGCAAGGGGGTGACTCTGTGACATTGGCTTCTTACGCTCAAACATTTCCTTGACAGACACCTGACTGTGGGCAGATGAGCAGGAACTGCTGAAGGTGAGAGGCGGAGTGGCGGGTGGTTGAGAGGGGGCAAGGAGGACAGCAGTGGTTGACGTGGCTGAAGATGCTGGACCAGGAGGAGGATGGTGGCTTTGAGTTTGTGTGCTGCTTGTACTCATGTGTTGATCCCATAGGCGTTTGTGATGTGAGATCATGTGCCTTCGCAAAGCAGTTGTACCTAGGTGGGTGTTGGACTTCCCACGACTCAGTTTCTTTTGGCACAGGTTGCAAATGGCATCGCTGTCATCAGAGGCAGACACACAAAAAAAATGCCACACTGCTGAGCTTTGCAATGACGGCATTCTGGTGGTGGCAACAGCATGCGTTGATTAGAGTGCTGTCTGGCTGACCCCGGGTGCCGATACATGCTGTCTGACTGTGCCACTAGCTCCTTGCGACGACCTCCCCCTGCTTCCAACTCGTCTCCTCCTTCTCTCTGTCTCCCCATCTGAACTTTCCCCCTGTTCTTCTTCTCTTCGAGCGGGCACCCACGTGACATCCACGGACACATCGTCATCATCAACCGCTTCACTTGTATCTGACCACTCAGCAAAGGAAGCAGCAGCGGGTACAACATCATCATCCTCACACCGTACGTCCATGTGTGTAATGCTGCCTGACTGAGAGATATCACTGTTATCTACATCCTCTGGCAATAATGGTTGCGCATCACTCATTTCTTCCAACTGATGTGTAAATAACTCCTCTGACAGATCAAGTGAAGCAGCTGTGGTGCTAGTGTTGGTGGTGGCGGCGGGTGGGCGAGTGGTAACTTGAGAGGTGCCCGAAGCTGAGCTGGAGGAGGATGGTGCGTCAAGGTTCCGAGCGGAAGCTGTAGAAGATTGGGTGTCCTGTGTAAGCCAGTCAACTATGTCCTCAGAATTTTTCGAGTTCAGGGTACGTGGCCTCTGAACACTGGGCATTATTCTAGGGCCAAAGGAAATCACAGCACCACGACCACAACGGCCCCTGCGGGGTGGCCTGCCTCTGCCTGTTAATATTTTTTAGATTAGTGGTACTATGCGTGCAAGGTACTGTGCCACCCTATATGAGTGGTGGGCAGTGGGCACAGTACAGTCAGTGGGCCTAACACTCACTGGCAGGCAACTGCAATTATATTACAGAGAAAAAAATTTATGACTTTTTTATCTGCAAGGTACTGTGCCACCCTATATGAGTGGTGGGCAGTGGGCACAGTACAGTCAGTGGGCCTAACACTCACTGGCAGGCAACTGCAATTATATTACAGAGAAAAAATTAAATGACTTTTTTATCTGCAAGGTACTGTGCCACCCTATATGAGTGGTGGGCAGTGGGCACAGTACAGTCTGTGGGCCTGACACTCACTGGCAGGCAACTGCAATTATATTACAGAGGAAAAATGTAATGACTTTTTTATCTGCAAGGTACTGTGCCACCCTATATGAGTGATGAGTGGTGGGCAGTGGGCACAGTACAGTCTGTGGGACTGACACACACTGGCAGGCAACTGCAATTATATTACAGAGAAAAAATTGAATGACTTTTTTATCTGCAAGGTACTGTGCCACCCAATATGAGTGGTGGGCACTGGCAGTGGGCACAGTACAGTCAGTGGGCCTGACACTCACTGGCAGGCAACTGCAATTATATTACAGAGGAAAAATGTAATGACTTTTTTTTATTTGCAAGGTACTGTGCCACCCTATATGAGTGGTGTGCACACAGTACAGTCTGTGGGCCTGTGGCCTCTCACACACGGGCAGGCAACTGCAATATATATATAGAAAAAATAATAAAAGCAGACTGATTTACCAGCCCTAAAAAATGCTTTTTGGGGTGCTGTCAGGAAGCTGTCCTTACAGCAGATGAGTCTTTGAGGACTGGAGTGGACACAGAACACTGGCCTAGCTAACGCTTTCCCTAATAATTCAGCAGCAGCAGCACTCTCCCTGCTCTAACTAACACTGCAGCTTCAGAATGAATCTAAGAGGGCTGCCATCCTTGCTTTTTTATAGGAGGTGGTGATTGGCTGGAATGTGTCTGCTGACTGTGAGGTACAGGGTCAAAGTTTGCTCATTGATGACGTATAGGGGGCGGACCGAACATCGCATATGTTCGCCCGCCGCGGCGAACACGAACAAGCGATGTTTGCCGGCGAATAGTTTGGGACATCTCTAGTCGAGGCCCCCCTGCACCATTTGCAGCTACCACCATGCTTATAGCCGCCCGATGTTGCAGTACGGCTGACGTTGCCATGCTCTGAATTCTTCCTCTATGTCTCCTCTCCTACATAGCACCACATACCTCTTACATCCAGTGATGTCACCTTTAATGTAGACATGCTCTTTCCTCATCTTCTCCATTCAAACCAGACTGCAATGATGATTTTTCAGCCATCTCTCGTCTCTGCAGAAATTGGTAAATAGGCATTAGTTTCCTACTTTTCCATCATCCTTACATCTTCTGAATACCCCATACTGCCACCCCCAATAGTGTACCCGCTGTGCTCTCCAATACTATACTGCAGAAACAGTCCCCCTGAAAATACTAGTAATATGCAAATAGTGCCCCCTTCAATAATTATTGGAACACAGTGCCTAAAAAATAACTGTGCCCAGCAAATAGTGTTAATAATGTTAATAATTGTGCAAAGTTGATACTGTGCCAGGGTGCCCCCCCCCACCAGTAATAGTGGTCCCCAAAGTCCCACCAACAGAAATAATTATCTCCAAGAGAGAATAGTGTTAACAGTGCCCCCACAGTAATAATGCTTCCCAAAGTCCCACCAATAGTAATAATTCAATGCCAGAGCACATTTAGTAGTAATAATGTCCCCAATAGTAATAATGTCCCCACTGTGCCCCAGAAGCAATAATGACCCCATAGTGTCCATACTAATAATTATGTTCCCCACAGTTCCCCAGTAGTAATAAAGCCCACCATAATGCCCCCAGAAGTAATAATTCTCCTTTTAATGTGACAGTAGAAAGTACTAAAAATGGCCCCTTAGAGGGGTTGTCCGGGTTCAGAGCTAAACCTGGACATACCCTTATTTTCACCCAGGCAGCCCCCCTGAGGCTAGCATCGGAGCATCTCATGCTCTGATGTGCTCCCTTGCCCTGCACTAAATCGCGCAGGGCACGGGCTCTTTTGTTTATCATAACACACTGCCGGGCGGAAGCTTCCGTCCGGCAATATGTTCGGTGACGTCACCGGCTCTGATGGGCGGGCTTTAGCGTTGCCCTAGCCATTTTACTGGCAAGGGCAGCCCTAAATCCCGCTCATCAGTGCCGGTGACATCACCGGGCTTCCTGGCAGCCCCATGGAGAGCCCGGTACGTCACCGGATCTCCAAAAAATGCCTTTGCCCTGCGCAATGTAGCGCAGGGCAAAGGAGAGCATCGGAGCATGAACTGCTCCGATGTTCAAGTCAGGGGGGCTGCCTGGGTGAAAATGGAGGAATGTCCGGGTTCAGCTCTGAACCCGGACAACCCCTTTAAGAAGCATGCCAGTGCAAAAAAATGCCCCCTAATAATGTGAACTAAGTACTAAAATGCCCCCGATAATCTGCAGTATAAAATACCCTTTCTTGGTGCCCCCAGTAGATGACCCCAAAGTTCTACTCTCCCGCTTCCCCATAGTGTCCCTCATAATGTGGAAGTATAAAATACCCCTTCTTAGTGTCCCCAGTAGATGCCCCCATACTTTTCCTCTCCCCCTTCCCCATAGTGTCCCCAATTATGTGCCAGTATAAAATACCTCTTCTTAGTGCCCTCAGTAGATGCCCCAATAATGCTTCTGTCCTCCCTTCCCCATAGTGCCCCCCCATAATGTGCCATTAATAAATTCCCTTTCTTAGTGCCCCTAGATCCCCCCATAGTGCTCCTCTCCTGCATTTTGCCAAATAAAAAAATAAATAAACACTAATACTTACCTCCATGCGGCTGTCAGAGATGCGATTCAGGGCTCTTCCAGCCTGTGTCCTTCGCTGTACGCTGCCCGGCTCAGGCGGCGTGATATCGACATCATTGCGCTGCCTGCGTCAGCCCTAGTGTTTGCAGGTTTCAGGCCTAGTGTCTGCAGCCTATCAGAGAAACAAGGAAGGGAGATGCCTCTCCCTGCCCCTCTGCAGCATCCAACTGTATCGCTGTCCTGGGCGGTGTAGTTTTCAAATTGGGGTCACATATAGAGGGCTTCCACTTTACTGGTACCTCAGGAGCTTTGCAAATGTAATGTAGTGCCCAAAAGCCATTCCAGCAAAATCTGTTCTCCAAAAAATGAAATAGCACTCCTTCCCTTCAGAGCCCTGCCATGTTGCCATACAGCTTCTTACGTCCACATTTAAAGGAGTATTCTCAACACAGACAATGGGGGCATATTGCTAGGATATGCCCCCATTGTCTGATAGGTGTAAGTACCACCTCTGGGACCTGCACCTACACCAAGAACGGAACGAGGAGAGCGGTTGCTGGAGGTCCCGGGGTCCGGCAACCGCCAAGTGCTCTCCCTATACAAGTGAATGGGAGCGCAACGCACTTGTGTGGCCACCGCTCCCATTAATTTCTATGGGGTTGTCGGAAATAGCCGAGCCAGCGCATGGCTACTTTCTGCAACCCCATAGAAATGAATGGAGGGCGGCTGCACATGTGCAGTGCGCCTTCCACCACCTTTCCCCGCTCCGTTCTCAGTGTAGGTGCGGGTCCCACCAGTAGGACCCACACTTATCAGGCAATGGGGGGCATATCCTAGCGATATGCCCCCATTATCTGTGATGGGAAAAACCCCTTTAAGGCATTTCCATATGCAGTAGAATATTGTTCTATAATTTGACATGTTCTATCATTTTCAGCATGGTCACACATATGTGAACAGCACGTAGAAGACATCTGTGTGTTGTCTACATTTTTTGTGGCCCAATATATATGATTGTGTGAATGCACCCTAACTGAACTGGCCCTTAAAAAAGTTGGTTTAGAAAATTTTCTTGAAAGTTTGATAAACTGTCATAAATTTTTTTAATAACATTTACAAAAAGATTCCAACATTTGGTGAATGTCAATAAGTATTTTATGAGATATTCAAGTTTCGAACATTTAGAATTTTTTCAAATTTTCTATAAATTTTTCTTTAAATTTATTGACCCAAATTTACCACTAACATGAAGTACAATTTGTCACAAGAAAACAATCTCAGAATAATTTGGATAAGTAAAAAACATTCCACATAAAGTGACACATTTCAGATTTGCTAAATTTGGCTCAGTCAATATGGAGAAAACTGGATGTGTCCTGAAGGGGTTAAATCAAGATTTTAAACATTTGGTAAAACTTTTTGTGGATTATATTTTAATTTTCCGTGTCACTATCTTGCAGTTTTTACTTTGACCACTGAGCCTCAAATTAGGCTGACACTTCATTTTCTATACAGATCATTTTTCAGCAGTCATTTCATTATCATCATAGGCAGTATTACACTGACAGATACCACCTGTATATATAACACAGGATTGTGTACATATTGCCTCCCTTGCTGGCTTGATTCAATCACATTATACGCTACTCGTTTCCAGAGGTTTCGACCACCCTGTAATCCAGCAGTGGTGGCTGAGGTAGCACACTGTAGGAAAAAGCATTGGCCTATGCACACTCCTGCGGTCCCAGCCATCAGAGAGGCCGACGCTTTTTCCTATAGTGTATAAGCACAGCCACCGGTGCTGGATTGCAGGGTGGTCATAACCCCTGGATACGAGCAGTGTATAATGTGATGGAAAAATGAATCCAGCCAGCAAAGGAAGCAATATGTACAATCACAATACATTAGTAAGGGGCTTGTATTAACTGTCTCTACATGATAAATGCCACTTGCTGAAGTGAGACAACCCCCTTTTAATCCTGTCTCCTGCAGTGAAGAAAGTGCAAAACATGAGTGCTTCTTTCATCTCATTCTAGCGATTGGAGAGGGTCTCAGCGCTCAGACCCCAACCAGACAAGACTTTTGACATGTTTCTATGCAATATCAAACTTTTTTTTTAAATTTCCCTAAAACTTTAACCCTTTATATCTGGAACAACATGGATGACCAGGCTTACAAAGGAGATGGAATCGGGGCCTATGCCTTTGGTGTTCAATGGAAATATTACAGTGAATCAGTGCCTATTCTAGGAACACTAGAGGTGGCCTTGCATGGTAAACATTTGCAGAATTGGGGTCTATACCTGGAAAAACACAGGAGACCAGGCATGAACTGGATCAGGAACTATACTTGAACACTACCATGGCCCATAATTCCAAACTCTATTCCTATTTTATAATGCACATTAATCAAATATGGAGCATTGCGTGAATGATCAAAACATCAAACATCTTCAACTTACTCAGACAACTGAATTTGTAGACCCATCCATGAAACAAGGTAAATTTCTCCATCAGATATTTTCATTACATGTAATTTACATAAATTTCTTCTCTCTGGTTTGCTGCCTTCACACAGGATTCATTGAGTGAACACGGCTCGGAGAGAAATTGAATTTTTCTCTCCCTGAATTAAATAAACAAGGATCTGTACACCGGGAGACAAATAAGATCATTGTACAGAGAAATAAATTGCAATCCTTTTCTACTCTGGTAACTCCAAAAAGAGTAAATATGGTAACGTTGTACTTGTGTATTATGATATCGCTGGAATTGTTTTCAGCATAGAAGCGGATGGCAATGGAGTTCATAGGGAGAGGCATCTATTAAATGCACAGCGGCTGAAATTGCCCTTGTATGTCTCTTGTATCTGTTGTTCTACAAGTGAGGAGATTTCAGGACGTTTAATGAACTATGATAGTCCAATACAATCAGACATGACCCTAAAGAGATCTGGGATTTGGTAAAAGTCCACTTGTGTTATTAAAGGTGCCCAACTCTCCCATACACATACAGGGTCAGCTGAGTGTGTATCTGTTCTCAATGGGGAGAGAGGAGAAAGCCACTGTCTGACACCTCGGCCCTCTCTAGATACCTCTGACAATATGTCTGTGAAGGTTCTCATTTATCCAGGTCATGGTATATCTGTAAAGAATGAATCAAGGCAACTGGACTTACTGTAGCTTTCTTAAAAACGTTTCACTCGTTCTTCCAACGAGCTTTCTCAATTCTGAGTGACTGTACAAGAATTCTCTGGGAATAAATATGTAACTGAATCAACATCTGGTAATTATACCCAGCAGGGGGTCAGAGGTCATTATACCCAGCATGGGGTCAAAGGTGTTGATTCCATTATCCTAATTGGAGTCAGTAGATGATAATGACCTCCCAGAAAAAGGTGTCAAGACAGCATTGTATGTGGCAGACAATAGAAAAATGGAGAAGCCAAGCTTGAATAGAGGCGGAGGGGTTAGACATCTATTGTCTGCCACATACAATGCTGTCTTGACACCTTTTTCTGGGAGGTCATTATCACCTACTGACTCCAATTAGGATAATGAAATCAACACCTTTGACCCCATGCTGGGTATAATGACCTCTGACCCCATTCTGGGTATAATTACCAGATGTTGATTCAGTTACATATTTATTCCCAGAGAATTCTTGTACAGTCACTCAGAATTGAGAAAGCTCGTTGGAAGAACGAGTGAAACATTTTAAAGAAATCTACAGTACGTCCAGTTGCCTTGATTTATTCTTTACAGATACCTCTGACAATGGCTTATCTCCCGGAAGAACAAAAGGATCCTGAGTTGAAATCTAAAATGCCCAATCCTTTTCTTCCCTGACATTATCTCTCAGGGGAGAGTTATGAAAATTAGATTGTCAGCTGACCTCACCAAAAACAGCATGTCCGACTCACAAGTCTCTAATGGTGTTTATACCGAACACAATTGTTGGCCAGATTATTGGAAACATACGTTATTACAAATGCCCGTTCCTGATAACCTGCCATGTAAATGAGTAAAATGCTCGATCACCAGGTGAAATGATCTGTCATGCAGATCATTAAATCATCGTTTCTGGGCAGTAGATTGTGCTGTGTGAACAAGGATCTGATGCCCAGAAACAATGAGGGTATGTTCACTAGTGTTGAGCGCGAATATTCAAATAGCAAATTTTTATCGTGAATAACGCCACTTCGAGAATTCGAGAATATTTAGAATGAATATTCAGCATTTTTTTCCATCTGAACACATGATTCCTCTCTGCTTCTTGCTCGTGGGCCAATGAGAAAGAAGCAATGTCAAGTTCACAACAATACTTAGTGCACCAATCAGTAATCTGTAGTCAGACCTGCTAAAATGTGAAGTTGCACTTAGTGTGAAAAAATATTCTAATCACTGCCGATTAGCGCAATCGTGAATATATTGGAGCACTCGACTCTATCTGCATATAAAGCTATTGTAATGTTCTGCCGTGCCAACCATTTTCTCCAGTCTCAGGAGAAACTCATGAAACTTCTAGCAGCTTGAAAAATGTAGCCAAAGTGACCCACGCCTGTATTTCGCGTTACGAATTAGCATTACGCGATTTTTACATTGCAGATTTTTCGCATTCAATAAAATAATCTTGAATTCGCGAATATATGACGAATATTCTACAAAATATTCGTGAAATATCGCAAATTCGAATATAACCCTTGCCGCTTATCACTAATGTTCACACGGTTAAAATCCAGTGCAGAAAAATCTGTAGCAGATCAGTGACTGAAAACAGGTCAATTTTAGTTGCAGATTTGTAGTTTAGTGGAGGTTTTAGAGGAGTTTTTACAAGAATTTTAGAGGAGTTTTTGGTTCAGGTTTTCCTGCTTCCCCTATGATATCCACAATCAAATCTGCCTGAAATAAATAAATTAGTCACTTCTAAATCTGTTTTCAAATCAACTACTGGAAAACTCTACTATTTTACACTGGGGGCAGAAGGTGGAGTTTTTAACATTAAAGTCAAAGAGGATATTGTTGGTTGTGCTTTTAGTGTGGATTTAGCAGTGGATAACTCTCGTTTTCCACTGATGAACCGTGTGAACATACCCTGGACCTGTATGAGGACAAACGAAAGCAGTAGCCATCGCTTATCCCCAGCAGTGGAGGTGATTACTCCACTGACGAGAAGACAGTTATTGGGACTGAAAAGTCCCTTCCCAATAACTGCCTGCTCCCTCGACGAGTCTAAATGCACCATAATGTGTATTGTGGGGGGGGGGGGGCTTTAGATTTTGAGTAAACATTGGAAATGATTTACTAATCCTATAAATTATGTAAACTTAGAAAGCCCTGTTGTTGAGCTAGGAGCAGACAATTTCTCTAAGCCTAGATGTGCCAAACTGTGTCACATTTGGGGGCAATTTATGCCAAAATCTAGGTTAAAAATAAAAAATCTAGGTTCACTCACAAAATAATAGCCATTATGTATGACACATTGAATGCAACATTAAAACATTAGGCAGTAAGCCCCTAAAATGTTATCTTTTAAAGGGGGTGTATGTAGTACCCCAGATATGAGGGTACTACTATGGTATCTGCAATTATTTATCGTTTTATATGTAATGTAAATGTAATGTAGAGCACTAGCAGATGGGGTACGGTTGGTAATGTTTAGTAACAGGAGTGGAACTTAAGATTCTATTCTCTCCCTCTTGGTAGGAGTGGGCAGGTCCGACTTCCAGCCAAGGATGAGTTCCATCTCACTCTCCTCCTGGTCAGGTGGACCACAGAGGATGCGCACCTAGGAGGACGTATTTGCCACAGGGATACCGCAGGGTCTTATGCCACAGAGGAATTGCAGTCTATGGCATATTAGAGTCAGAAAAGTGATCAAGCGACTGAGCTATCAACATAGAAACATAGAAACATAGAATGTGTCGGCAGATAAGAACCATTTGGCCCATCTAGTCTGCCCAATATACTGAATACTATGGATAGCCCCCGGCCCTATCTTATATGAAGGATGGCCTTATGCCTATCCCATGCATGCTTAAACCCCTTCACTGTATTTGCAGCTACCACTTCTGCAGGAAGGCTATTCCATGCATCCACTACTCTCTCAGTAAAGTAATACTTCCTTATATTACTTTTAAACCTTTGCCCCTCTAATTTAAAACTGTGTCCTCTTGTGGTAGTTTTTCTTCTTTTAAATATGCTCTCTTCCTTTACCGAGTTGATTCCCTTTATGTATTTAAAAGTTTCTATCATATCCCCTCTGTCTCTTCTTTCTTCCAAGCTATACATATTAAGGTCCTTTAACCTTTCCTGGTAAGTTTTATCCTGCAATCCATGTACTAGTTTAGTAGCTCTTCTCTGAACTCTCTCTAGAGTATCTATATCCTTCTGGAGATATGGCCTCCAGTACTGCGCACAATTCTGTACAGCGGCATAAGCACTTCACTCTTTCTACTGCTTATACCTCTCCCTATACATCCAAGCATTCTGCTGGCATTTCGTGCTGCTCTATTACATTGTCTTCCCACCTTTAAGTCTTCTGAAATAATTACTCCTAAATCCCTTTCCTCAGATACTGAGGTCAGGACTGTGTCAAATATTCTATATTCTGCCCTTGGGTTTTTACGCCCCAGGTGCATTATCTTGCACTTATCCACATTAAATTTCAGTTTCCAGAGTTCTGACCATTCTTCTAGTTTTCCTAAATCCTTTTCCATTTGGCGTTTCCCTCCAGGAACATCAACCCTGTTACATATCTTTGTGTCATCAGCAAAAAGACAAACCTTACCAGCGAGGCCTTTTGCAATATCACTTATGAAGATATTAAACAAAATCGGTCCCAGTACAGATCCCTGTGGAACCCCACTGGTAACATGACCTTGTTTTGAATGTTCTCCATTGACTACAACCCTCTGTTGTCTGTCACTCAGCCACTGCCTAATCCACTCAACAATATGGGAGTCCATGCTCAATGACTGCAGTTTATTGATAAGTCTTCTATGTGGGACAGTGTCAAAAGCCTTACTAAAATCTAGATATGCGATGTCTACTGCACCTCCACCGTCTATTATTTTATTCACCCAGTCAAAAAAATCTATAAGATTTGTTTGACATGATCTCCCTGAAGTAAACCCATGTTGTTTTTCATCTTGCAATCCATGGGATTTTAGATGTTCCACAATCCTATCCTTTAATAGGGTTTCCATTAATTTGCCTACTATTGATGTCAGACTCACTGGTCTATAGTTGCTCGATTCCTCCCTACTACCTTTCTTGTGAATGGGCACGACATTTGCCAATTTCCAATCTTCCGGGACGACTCCTGTTACTAATGATTGGTTAAATAAATCTGTTAACGGTTTTGCCAGCTCACCACTAAGCTCTTTTAATAATTTTGGGTGTATCTCATCAGGCCCCTGTGACTTATTTGTCTTCACCTTAGACAGCAAACTTAGAACATCTTCCTCTGTAAAGATACATGCATCAAACGATTTATTAGTCATTCTTTCTAGTGGAGGTCCTTCTCCTTTTTCTTTTGTAAAAACTGAACAGAAGTATTCATTAAGGCAGTCGGCTAGCCCTTTATTCTCTTCTACATACCTTCCGTCCTTTGTTTTTAATTTAGTTATTCCTTGTTTTAATTTCCTTTTTTCATTTATATATCTGAAGAATGTCTTATCCCCTTTTTTCATAGACTGAGCTAGTTTTTCTTCTGCCTGCGCTTTAGAAGTTCTTATTACTTGCTTGGCCTCTCTCTGCCTAATCTTGTAGATTTCCTTATCTTCATTGCTCTGGGTTTTTTTATAATTACAAAATGCTAGCTTTTTATTTTTAATGATTTGGGCCACTTCTGCTGAGTACCACAGTGGTCTCCTCCTTTTTTTGCTTTTACTGACAAGTCTAATGCAATTTTCTGTTGCCTTCAATAATGCACCTTTTAAGTAGTCCCATTTCTCCTGGACTCCATGTAATCCGTTCCAGTCTGATAAGGACTCATTTATGACTAATTTCATTTTTGAAAAGTCTGTTTTTCTAAAATCTAAAACTTTTGTTTTTGTGTGGTGGGACTCTTTCACAGTTCTTATATTAAACCACACTGACTGGTGATCACTAGATCCCAAGGTTTCGCCTACAATGACATCATATACCGAATCCCCGTTTGTGAATACCAAATCCAAAATGGCCTCCCTCCGGGTTGGCTCCTCAACCACTTGTTGTAGAGATAACCCCAGTAGGGAATTTAGAATATCTGTACTCCTGGTAGAACTTGCTATTTTGGTTTTCCAGTTTATATCTGGAAGATTGAAATCTCCCATAATGATAACTTCTCCTTTCATTGTCATTTTAGCTATTTCTTCAACTAGTAGATCATCTAGTTCTTTAACTTGACCAGGTGGTCTATATATCACACCTACACGAGTTACTGCATGGTTAGCAAACTGCAACGTAACCCAAACTGACTCTATGTTGGCCTCACCAACTTGTATTAGGTTAGATTTAATGCTATCTTTCACATACAGGGCCACTCCTCCTCCTTTCTTGCCTTCTCTGTCTCTTCTGTATAAAGAGTACCCTGGTATGGTTATGTCCCAGTCATTTCTTTCATTAAACCATGTCTCCGTAACAGCCACTAAATCTACATTCTCAGATGCCATTATTGACCCAAGTTCATTGACTTTTTTACCTAAACTGCGAGCATTTGTAGACAGGACTCTGAGCTTATCATTTCTTAACCTCTGTGCTTCTGACCTGTTCTGGCATTGTTTCAGGGGGCAATTGGACTCTTTTATTTTCACTCTTTTGCCCCCCCTTACTAGTTTAAATACTCTTTCGCAAATTCTTGGAGTTGTTCACTAAGTACATTTGTTCCTTTGAGAGAAAGATGCAAGCCATCTTTTTTGTACAGTTCCTTTCTATTCCAAGTAGAGCTATCATGAGAAACAAAGCCAAATCCTTGCTCTTGACACCATTTACCAAGCCATATGTTGAACTCCTTTATGCGCCTCTGCCTATCATTCTGAACATTATGCACAGGCAGAACTTCAGAAAATGAAATGGTGGATGCAAAATCCTGTACGTCATTACCAAGTGTGATAAAAGATTTTTTCACCTCTGACACTTCATTGCAAGCCAGGTCATTTGTCCCTAGATGGACAAGAACATCCACGTCCCCTTCCTGCTTTGCTTGCTTAACAATATTAATAATACGTCTTCTATCTCTTCTAGCAGTAGCCCCAGGGAGACATCTCACAAAACCATTTTCTTTAAGCTCCACACTTCTTATGATTGAATCACCCAGCAACAGCTGCTTCCTTTGAGACTTCACTTTATCTTTTTTGTTGCATACATTAGACATAGGAGTCGATGGTTTCTCACCCTCTGTGCTTGAGTCCATATCCATGTTGTCCTTACATTCTGAGAGTGCTGCAAATTAATTATGGAGAACCACCGACTGTGGGACATGTCTTCTATCCACCACTCTAAGTCTTCCAGAACCTACAGTAACCCATCTGCCATTTCTGGGGGTCCTCTGTGGCAGTGGCATTGCAGCGGTCCTAGCTGGAGTTTGTTTAACAGATAATTTAAATATTTCAGCTTTCAAAAATGCAATTTCCTGCTGCAGTAAGGAGAACTGTCTACAGATCTGACAGCATCCGAATCTCCAAAGAGTGGAACATGAAATAAATGCACAACAATTCCTGCACTGAACCAAGTCTGCCATTTTAAAGAGGATAAAAAAAATAAAAAAATAAAAATAAATTTGTAACTTTAAATCAAACAAATCTTACCTTTTTTTTTTTTTATTGTTTCCACCTTCAATCTGCTGCAAAGTGGTAGGAAACATGTTTACTTTCACAATCGCGTTTGGTGCGGATCCGTCATGGATCTGCACAAACGCTTCCGTTCAGATAATACAGCCGCATACATCCATTCATAATGGATCCGTTTGTATTATCTTTAACATAGCCAAGACGGATCTGTCCTGAACACCATTGAAAGTCAATGGGGGACGGATCCGTTTTCTATTGTGCCATATTGTGTCAGTGAAAACAGATCCGTCCCCATTGACTTACATTGTGATCAGTTTGCCTCCGCATCGTCAGGCGGACACCAAAGTTCTGCAAGCAGCGTTTTGGTGTCCGCCTCCAGAGCGGAATGGAGGCGGAACGGAGGCAAACTGATGCATTCTGAGCGGATCCTTATCCATTCAGAATGCATTGGGGCAAAACTGATCCGTTTTGGACTGCATGTGAGAGCCTTGAAACGGTCCTCACAAACGAAAACCAAAGCGCCAGTGTGAAAGTAGCCTTAAGACACCATCAGGAGAGTTCAGGACAGGCATAGCTAGAAGCCTGCATCATTCAGCGGAGACCTACAATCACAGGTGCCAGAGTAAAGCCATAGGGAAAGGAATCCAGAGAGAGAAATTTCATCATCTTTGCCGTATTGCCAGCCACCTTACCCCATTATCTGCTAGTAGAGAAATTTTACTTTGTGCAAACTGCTAATAAATGGGCTGCTATCCATTTTTGCACTCAAAGAAGATGTTATTTGTTCACCCATCTCTGCCTGGTTCCTTCCATCATCACTTTTTCAAGGCACCGGACCCTGCATGTGCTATTACAAGTTATTCCGCATTTATAGGATACAGCATAATTAACTGATTGGTGGGGGACTGTTTGGTGGGACCTCCACTGATCCTGAGAACAGGGTTCCAGTCCCCTGTCCTCATGGGTCAGCAGGTTAAGCATGCATCTTGCCGCTTTATGCATTTGCGGTACGCCAGACCTGCAGGGTAATGCGATTGTGAGGTCACGGTTAGTGGCAAGCGAGGGTTACTCACAGTTCTATAAGGAAACCCTGGGCAGGCATACAGCAGTGAAGGAGAGGCTGGCACAGGAGTCCTCTGGGGCACACTCTGTATCTAGGGACCAGGCCTGGTGGTGGATGAGGTGCCCTGGATGTTGCAGGTGTTTTATGTGCCTGGGGCAAGGTCCCTTTAAGGTTCGTGACGCCAGTGCCTGTAACGGTGGCACACCGATTGGTAGTATCAATAAGTAAGGTACACAGATGGTATGGTGAACCAAACTTTGCTTTACTGCGATCAATTCAACTTTATACAGTTGGATGTCAAACTCAGTTCCACATATCAAGTACACTTCGCAAGCAGGGTTTCACAATTATGGCAGGTATACTGTTTCTTGACAAGATACACAGAGGGTAAACATCCACATGCGCAGAATCAGGCTGTACAGACTCCTCGGAGATAGTGTACAACGTTCATTAGAACTTCTGTCTGGCTTTGATCCCAAGGCCCAGATACCTTATTTTAGGCTTTTATCCTTGGTAAATTATCCTCCTCAGGTACTCCTTCTTGCCTTACATTTCTACTCTTTCTGCCCTTCAGCTTACTTGTTTTAGCTGGACATGTTGACTCTGCTTGGCTTGATGGGAACTACAGGGTTGCTCTCCCAGGAGGTAAACTCTTCCCTTGGGGTAGATCTTCTGAGCTAACCATGGCTCTCTTGAACAGCAGGTAGACTAGGATCCCTCTACTAGTCTCCTGGTAGCAGCTAGAAGCCTGGGCTGTCTAGTTGCATGTCAGGAGAAGGCTCTGCCTTGTGCCTTCTGGCTTGTTTCTGCAGCCTCCTGACCTTCAACAACCCCTTCCCTGTCTCGGCCTGAATATATATACCAGGGGCTCTCTAACTCCCTCTAACGTCTGGGATGACTAACTGCAGCTAACTAGGCCTGATGTTATATATTACAGGGGAACATTGCATGCAAACAATACCTTATAAATTACATAAAATGCACAATTAGAGATAACATTCCTGTCCCAAGTGAGGAGGAGTAACGCACACACCAATTGACCCTTGTGTAGTGCCCACGCTTATCTAGTGGGGACACTACACATTCCCTATATGGGACTCTTAGCAATAGCCAAGCACTGTAATCAGCTATATCCGGCAGTCTAGTGGCGTCGCTAGGGGGGGCGAGGGGGGGCAATCGCCCCCCCTATGTTGTCCTTTGCCCCCCCGGTTGCCCCCCGCTGATTCCCCCAGGTGAATACTAATGAGCGCTTCCATTATGGAAGCGCTCATTAGAACCGAGAGACCAGGAAGTGGTGAACGCTCAGTACTCACCACTTCCTGGTCCTCGGCTGTCGGCTGTGCAGGGCTGCGCACAGCGTGAGGGCGCTCTGTGACCTCACGCTGTGCGCGCCAGTTCAGAGCACAGAGTCGACTGAGGAGAGGCAGGCGGCGTCCAGGAGCAGGAGAGGTAAGTGTTTTTTTTATTTTATAAAAAAATGTGGCTGCTGGGGGCATATGGGGGCTAATGATGAGGCATATGGGGGCTAATGGAGAGGCATATGGGGGCTAATGGAGAGGCATATGGGGGCTAATGGAGAGGCATATGGGGGCTAATGGAGAGGCATATGGGGGCTAATGATGAGGCATATGGGGGCTAATGGAGAGGCATATGGGGGCTAATGGAGAGGCATATGGGGGCTAATGGAGAGGCATATGGGGGCTAATTGAGAGGCATATGGGGGCTAATGGAGAGGCATATGGGGGCTAATGGAGAGGCATATGGGGGCTAATGATGAGGCATATGGGGGCTAATGATGAGGCATATGGGGGCTAATGATGAGGCATATGGGGGCTAATGAGGCATATGGGGGCTAATGATGAGGCATATTGGGGCTAATGATGAGGCATATTGGGGCTAATGATGAGGCATATGGGGGCTAATGATGAGGCATATGGGGGCTAATGATGAGGCATATGGGGGCTAATGATTAGGCATATGGGGGCTAATGATGAGAGGCATATGGGGGCTAATGATTAGAGGCATATGGGGGCTAATGATTAGAGGCATATGGGGGCTAATGATGAGAGGCATATGTGGGCTAATGATGAGAGGCATATGGGGGCTAATGATGAGAGGCATATGGGGGCTAATGATGAGGCATATGGGGGCTAATGATGAGGCATATGGGGCTAATGATGAGGCATATGGGGGCTAATGATGAGAGGCAGCATATGGGGGCTAATGATGAGAGGCAGCATATGGGGGCTAATGAGAGGCATAATAACAGTGTCATCCACAGATGCCCCCATAACAGTGTGTCTTCCACAGATCCACCATAACAGTGCGTCTGCGCACTGACGAGAGACAGAAAGAAGGGGAAAGAATCCGCGGAAGCAAGCAGAGGACGGCACAGCAGACGATTGAACAGCTTCTTTTGTAAGTAAATAGTTTTATTATAAATGTATCCCTGCATACCGCAATTCTCTCATATTTTGTAATCTTATTTATATATACTTATTTTGTTTTTGCCCCCCCATTTTTGACTGTGGTATCTTTGTGCCCCCCCTATATATTATTCCTAGAGTCGCCACTGCGGCAGTCCAATAGAGAATGGCGTGGCAGGCACATACTCGATCTGCCATTCAATTGGGACAGAGGTATGGGACCCCAGTTCCCAGTCAGTCCCCACCATTCAGCTAGTTACCACCTATCCTGTGGATAGGGGATAACTTTTAGGCAGTGCATAACCCTTTAAATGATAAAATTCTAGGTTTTAATATTGGATTCAATGTGTCATACATAATGGCCCACATTTACTAAAGTTAATGAACCTAGAGGTTAAATCTTCACTGATCAGTCAGTTGTTTCCTATCCTATGGATAGGAGATAACTTTTAATCATGGCACAACCCCTTTAAATCTTCATCAATACACTTATGGGTCGGGTTTGTGTTAGCCCTGCCTATATGCGGCCTGGGCCAGCAAGAATTTGCCAGGACTGTCTTTGAAAATCAGAGACAGTCCTGGCAAATTCGGAAGTTTTGGCCACTATGCATACACGTACCGGTAGACGCCTTCTGTTATTTTTTTAGTTTGCTATCCGGCTGTTTTAGTGCTGTTTTATTGGGATACAGATCAGTCACTTCAGCTCAGTCTTGATGGACAGCATCTGTCTAATTTCTCTTGCTGTCACAGGATAAGGAAACAAGTCGTACCAATCCTTTACACTGCAGCTCAGCTTGTCAGATTGTCTGCTGTAAAAAACTAAAGGCCATATATTTTACTGTCTAAAACTAGTAAGTCAGTGCAAATGATTTCCATTATAGCAAGGACAAGTAACTAAACTTCTAGTGTAAAAATGAACTATATATGACACTCAGGCAAATGAGCAGAATCCTGTAAGCTTTAACCCTTTCCAGACACAGCCTATTTGAATTTTTTTCCCTAAGCTTGTGATCACACGCAATACACTCCCTGCGCACTAACAACATTCAGTTACATTGTGGTGTGCATAGGAGTTAAAGGGAACCTGTCACATTAAACGTGGTGTCTGATGTGCAGGCAGCAATTTATAGAGCAATGTAATTTTTTTCATTCCTCCACGCTTTGGACAATCTTAGCAGTGAGTGACAATTTCCCCCTATGAATGTGCATACATAGATAGCCATTAGTCACTGAGTAGGACCGCCCACTGGACTCCAAAGCTCAGAATAAGCTGGAATTTTAATTAAATCTGAATCTTTTCCCACAAAATTATAAATCAATCTGTTCAGCTACACCTAAACCATAAGATGCTGTACTCAAATTAGACCGCATGTTCAATGTGCCAAGCATCCTTTAAAGGAGTTTTCCAGTTTGCATCAAAATCATTTAAAATAACAATTTATAAAAATAGCTGCACTTGTGTAAGGTTTTTCCTTTACCTTTATTGCTCCTATCGTCTGTTCTAGGATTTGGTCTCGAGCTTGCGATGAGGCAATTGATAAGCTAAAATCCTGCCTAAGACAGGCCCTGTTGTTGGCTTATGCAGACCCCAACAAGCCATATATGCTGCATTTGGATGCTTCCATTGAGGGGCTCAGAGCCATCCTGCATCAGGAACATAATGGTTCTCTGTGACCACTCTATTACAACAGTCGAGGGCTGACTCCCAGTTAGCACAACTACCCAGCGTACAAGCTGGAGTTCCTAGCGAGGAAGTGGGCAGTAGTGGACAAGCTGCCCGACCACCTCTATGGGGTGCATTTTGAATTTCATACCGACAACAATCCGCTGACCTACGTGAACCATAGCCAGGCTGGTGGCTTGCCTCTCGGGCGGTGTATGATTTCAGCTTGAAGTACTGTCCAATGGCTATGGTCACAACCAGATAGATCTAAGTCAACCCCTCAGCTTCCATGGAGGAGTCATCGCCACCACCAAGGAATCAGTCCACGTGTTTCTCCTGAAGGAAGTAACAGTGATTTAAATTATAAATAGGGTCTAGACTATGGATGAGGAGACGACAGGTCCTTTGTTCAGGACAGTTTGGAACAGTCGGTTGATGTAGACTAGTTGGAAGAATGCAGTCCAGAATTCAACTCACCCTGTCCCCAATCGGGGGAGGATACAGAGAAGATGGAGCCACCAGATGAAGAAATAGCCATGGTGGAGCCAAAGCCTGAAAGTCAAGAGCCAAGGGTCGAGGAGGATAATTCCATAGCACACAATCATCCCAGATGGGACCCTAGGCCCCAAATTATGCTAACCTATGATAGAATGGGGCATGCTACTAAGGTCCTCAGAGTAATACACCCAAATTTTGTTATCATGTGGCCGTATTTCTCCCCTGTGCATATGTGGCCTAGAAACAGTGTGTGTGTTTGACTGATTGCGGTGTTAGTCGGGGTGCTTTCATGCATGATTGCATTTCAGATGGTGAGTCTTCACGTTGTCCTCGGACACTAGCTGTGACTCACCAGGGGGAGAATGTAACCCCAGCAGAGAAAGCAGGGTTTAGTGGATGATGCTGCTTTCAATTACAAGCAGGGACTAACTGCTGATTCTTCTGAGGTGAAGTGGACTACAAATCTCATGAGCACTTGCTCCTTCCTGCAGCCAATAGCAGAGGGACCAGGGGGAAAAGCTAAGGAAGGAGGAGGAACAGCAGCCATCTTAGGGACAGCAGCATGGCCAGGAGAGAAATTGAGAGATCTTGGCAGACAGAAGTGTGCCCTGCTTCTGTGCAGACATTACAGCACAGTCCCGACACCTCCTGTGATTTCTGTATGAGAAGAGAAATCTCCGCTGCTGCAGTAATCCTTCAGCACAGGCCAGACAGCTCTTGTGTTTCCATTTGATTCCTGGCAGGACAATTGTAAGTGTACCAACATTAGCGCACCAGCATTTTCTGCAACGAGGCCCAAAAGTTTGGATTGGGTTAATTGCTAGACAATAGGGTATAGTAAACAGAGTGCTAGGAGTAGATAGCTGGGAAGTCCATCCTGTCTTTATCTTCCAAAGGAGAGTGTGTGTGAGCACTATCACTGCTTACTGCTACAGATGAGATAGCCGCCGTCTTCACCAGGGGTTTTCCTTAGACAGAAATCTGTGCTCTGTTCCTTTTATTGCATTATCTTTATGTTCTTCACCATTGTTTACCCCTTTCCAAATACATCTGTTGATCAGATAACTCCTTTCTGGGGTGAGTGTGTACTGAACTGGGCAGGGGTGTTCCAAGTCGGCCCTTGGCAGAAGAGAAAGACCCTCCTGCTATCCTATAGAGCGCCAAGCTAGATTTGGGTGGATGCACTGCATCATCGTAAGGTGAGAACCACCATACACCCTGCCTACAGAGGGTTGCCCAAAGGGGTGTTACACTGGTACAGTGAGTGTGACAATACTATCTGTATCTGCCCAATCCATTCACTAAACCGTGCTGATGTCATAGGGCAAGTGTCAGCTCAGTGTGGGCAAGCTTCTTAGACTACAATCTCTCATATTGCCTCTGAAAGGAAGTAGTAGCCCACTTAGTCTGATTCTAGTCTGCTTTGGGTTCCAATAAATATGGCTCACGCATGAATCAACCAGTTTTTTTTTGGTGAAAAAGGAGGGGGGTAGCTGATCTCCTGGATACATATAGAATAATTATTTCTAGATTTCTGCAGTACGAGACAAAATAGCATACTGCCCATACAGTACAGGATCCAATTTAGGCTACTTTCACACTGGCGTTTTGGATTCCGTTTGTGAGATCCGTTTCAAGGCTCTCACATGCGGTCCAAAACAGATCAGTTTTGCCCTAATGCATTCTGAACAGATAAGGATCCGTTTAGAATGCATCAGTTTGCCTCCGTTCCTCCTCCATTCCGCTCTGGAGGCGGACACTAAAATGCTGCTTGCAGCGCTTTGGGGTCCGCCTGACAATGCAGAGGCAAACGGTCTGTCCTGGCACACAATGTAAGTCAATAGGGACGGATCGGTTTTTGGCTGACACAATAGAAAACGGATCCGCCCCCCATTGACTTTCAATGGTGTTCTACCCATGCTCTACGCTCTGCAAACGATTTACGACTGACATCCACCATAATCCGAACCTCTCACTCCTGGCTCCAAGACTTCTCCTGAGCTGCACCAGTTCTCTGGAATGCTCTACCTCAAGAAATGAGGTTAAATCACAATTTACTAAGTTTTAGGTGCTCACATCTTCTGATCTAACTCCTCTCCATATATAGCCCATTTATCATCATTTCCTGAACCTGATCCTCCACCAAACTCTCCACCACACCCATGCACCGAGAAGCACTTCGTATATAGGATGGTGACTGGCTTATGCAGCTTTATATCTGCTCTGCCATTTTCCCAAGATGGCCGGACCATTGTACAAAACAAGCACTTTTACCTTTTGTGTGTCACCCCTTCCCCCTCATAGATTAAGTAGGGATGAGCGAACCCGAACTGTATAGTTCGGGTTCGTACTGAATTTTGGGGTGTTCGTGACACGGACCCGAACCCGATCATTTTCGTAAAAGTCCGGGTTTGGGTTCGGTGTTCGGCGCTTTCTTGGCGCTTTTTGAAAGGCTGCAAAGCAGCCAATCAACAAGCGTCATACTACTTGCCCCAAGAGGCCATCACAGCCATGCCTACTATTGGCATGGGTGTGATTGGCCAGTGCAGCATGTGACCCAGCCTCTATTTAAGCTGGAGTCACGTAGCGCCGCACGTCACTCTGCTCTGATCAGTGTAGGGATAGGATGCAGCTGCTGCTGTTAGGGCGAGATTAGGCAGTGATTTATTTACTGAAGTGATCGATATACAGCTGTGTATCATACAACGGAGGATGCCCGCGGCGAACCACAAGTACCACAATAGACATCCTACACAAGATAACAAGTGCGGATGTCATACTTAATATAACAATATAACAAAAAAATAACAAGGACAGGTGCACTCTGCAGTCTCACTAGACCCTCAAACTGATTTTAAAATTGAGAGATTAGTCAACATGTCCTACGGTGTAGAACATGTCTAAGCCCGGACACCACGCCAAGGTTTCTCAAGTAGCCCGGGACCTAACACTCTCCTACCTGAGCCGTATGGGCGATACCAGGAGCCAGTGGGCAAATTACAGGAGCATAAGGCCGACTCACAAACAGCTCACCAGTTACCTCCAGCATGTAGCCATGCTTGCAATGGGAGGAGGGAGGAGTCTGCGAGTCCCTGTAATGACCGACGACACGCACAGGGAGGAAAACAGGGAAAGCCCTGCCCAAGAGAGAGGGAAAGGTGGTGACCCCTAACTCACCTTGCGGCTGGCACCTGACTGCCCTGACGTCCCTAGACGGGTTACTCACCCGTGCGGCGATCGCGTGCCTAAACCCTGGCTTTCCCTAATATCCCTAGATAGTGAACAGGCCGGCGGGATCGCTAGTCCGCTCCACTATCACTAAGAGGGAAACACCAGGGAGAGGACAGACAAAACAGACAAACACATACACCCAGGTGGGTGACCACAATAGACCAAAAAGGTCCAACAGGGATCCGGAGGGTAGCGTTCTGGACCAACTACCAGCGAACGCAGCAACACAGCTCCAGAAGGTCAGAATAGATGTCCAGGCAGGAAGCTCTATCTCTGGCAACCAGAGAAGTGTGAGAGAGGAATATAAGGAGGTCTGGGAGTGCTGGACAAGGAACAGCTGAGGAGAAGGAGCTACGGATCCCTGAGTGAGCCAAAAGGGTTTGCAAAGCAAACCCAGAAAGCTACCATAAGGAAAACAGCCCTATCTTAAATAGAGCGTGCAGCCAACCGCTGCGACTTCCTGACCCCGGGTATAACGGAGTCAGGTGTGGTTCTCGATACCCTCGTGACAGTCCCACTCAAGACTGGCTGATATGTCCCAGGCCTCACAGGTGCACCTAAATGTGGCCTGTAGATGGAAAACAGGCACATTTAAATTGGAGTTTATACACCTCCAGAAATCTATATATACAAACTAAGAAGACAGCTTGGCATTGGCAGGAGGTGCTCAAACCCACATGCAGTTGTGCATATATATAGGGGAGCAAATCCTGCACTTGTGGCCCGTTGCTAATGGCAATCCCCAGCAAAATGCATACAATGGAGGATGCCCGCGGCGAACCACAAGTACCACAATAGACATCCTACACAAGATAACAAGTGCGGATGTTTGAGGGTCTAGTGAGACTGCAGAGTGCACCTGTCCTTGTTATTGTTTTGTTATACTGGTGTATCATACAACCTCTGCTATTCAATTGCTCACTGTTTTAAGGCTGCCCAGAGCGTTTTTCAGTCACTTTTTTCTGTGGTGATCGGCGGCCATTTTGAGTCTTGTGGTGCGCCAGCACAAGCTGCCACCAAGTCCATTTTTAACCATCAATAGTGTGTTGTTTTTTTTTGCTATATCCTACATCAGGGGCTTGGCTGTGCTTGCTATTTTATTGAGGAGTAAAATACAATTGCCAAAATAGCAGTACCCTAAATCTGGTGTTTCAGCTGTGGCTAGCCAATTGTAATACTGTCTGCTGTCTGCCGAAGCACAGTTTTTGTTCTGGGTTGAATACAATTCCCAACTTAGCAATTCCCTAAATAATTGTTTTCTGCTGTATCAGGCCAATCTGCTGTAGCAGGCCAAGTTTAAATCTATCCATAAAAGGGTATATTAGATTGAAGGTGCGGATAGGGTCATTCTCAATAACTTCAAACGCTACCGTGCATCACCAAGTCTAATTCTGTCCGTAAACGTATACCTGTCATCCACCGCCAAAATACTAGGCCTACAATTTATACTCAGCTAAATCTGTGATTACTGCTGTGCCTGGCAAAGTTATTTAGTGTCCGCCAAAGCACAGTTTTCGTTCTGGGTTGAATACAATTCCCAACTTAGCAATTCCCTAAATAATTGTTTCTGCTGTATCAGGCCAAGTTTAAATCTATCCATAAAAGGGTATATTACATTGAAGGTGCGGATAGGGTCATTCTCAATAACTTCAAACGCTACCGTGCATCACCAAGTCTAATTCTGTCCGTAAACGTATACCTGTCATCCACCGCCTAAATACTAGGCCTACAATTTAGATTCATCTAAATCTGTGGTTACTGCTGTGCCTGTATTAGTGTAATACGGTACCTAAGTAGATAGCTAGATAGTGTTAGGTGCCTGTAAAAAAAAGCCTGAATTTGAATTCAATACATTGGGCCAAATCATTTTTTTCTTATTGTGGTGAACGGTAACAATGAGGAAAACATCTAGTAAGGGACGCGGACGCGGACATGGTCGTGGTGGTGTTAGTGGACCCTCTGGTGCTGGGAGAGGACGTGGCCGTTCTGCCACAGCCACACGTCCTAGTGTACCAACTACCTCAGGTCCCAGTAGACGCCAGAATTTACAGCGATATTTGGTGGGGCCCAATGCCGTTCTAAGGATGGTAAGGCCTGAGCAGGTACAGGCATTAGTCAATTGGGTGGCCAACAGTGGATCCAGCACGTTCACATTATCTACCACCCAGTCTTCTGCAGAAAGCGCACAGATGGCGCCTGAAAACTAAACTAAGCCCATCAGTCTGTCACATCACCCCCATGCATATCAGGGAAACTGTCTGAGCCTCAACTTATGCAGCAGTCTCTTATGCTGTTTGAAGACTCTGCTGGCAGGGTTTCCCAAAGGCATCCACCTAGCCCTTCTCCAGCGGTGGAAGACATAGAATGCACTGACGCACAACCACTTATGTTTCCTGATGATGAGGACATGGGAATACCACCTCAGCACGTCTCTGATGATGAAACACAGGTGCCAACTGCTGCGTCTTTCTGCAGTGTGCAGACTGAACAAGAGGTCAGGGAGGAAGACTGGGTGAAAGACGATGCAGGGGACGATGAGCTCCTAGACCCCACATGGAATGAAGGTCGTGCCACTGACTTTCAGAGTTCTGAGGAAGAGGCAGTGGTGAGACCGAGCCAACAGCGTAGCAAAAGAGGGAGCAGTTGGCAAAAGCAGAATACCCGCCGCCAAGAGAGTCCGCCTGCTACTGGCCACTGCCATCTGGGACCGAGCACCCCAAAGGCAGCTTCAAGGAGTTCCCTGGCGTGGCAGTTCTTCAAACAATGTGCTGACGACAAGACCCGAATGGTTTGCACGCTGTGCCATCAGAGCCTGAAGCGAGGCATTAACGTTCTGAAACTTAGCACAACCTGCATGCCCAGGCACCTGCATGCAAAGCATGAACTGCAGTGGAGTAAACACCTTAAAAACAAGGAACTCACTCAGGCTCCCCCTGCTACCTCTTCTGCTGCTGCCTCGGCCTCTAGAGGAATGTTGGCACCTGACGTCCAGCAAACAGAGGATGTAGCACCAACACCACCACCTCCGTCACCAAGCATCTCAACCATGTCACACTGCAGTGTCCAGCTCTCCATCTCACAAACATTTGAGAGAAAGCGTAAATTCCCACCTAGCCACCTTCGATCCCTGGCCCTGAATGCCAGCATTTCTAAACTACTGGCCTATGAAATGCTGTCATTCAGGCTGGTGGACACAGACAGCTTCAAACAGCTCATGTCGCTTGCTGTCCCACAGTATGTTGTTCCCAGCCACCACTACTTCTCCAGGAGAGCCGTGCCTTCACTGCACAACCAAGTATCCAATAAAATCAAGTGTGCACTGCGGAACGCCATCTGTGGCAAGGTCCACCTAACCACAGATACGTGGACCAGTAAGCACGGCCAGGGACGCTATATTTCCCTAACTGCACACTGGGTAAATGTAGTGGCGGCTGGGCCCCAGGCGGAGAGCTGTTTGGCGCACGTCCTTCCGCCACCAAGGATCGCAGGGCAACATTCTTTGCCTCCTGTAGCCTCCTCCTCCTACTCGGCTTCCTCCTCCTCTTCTTCCACCTGCTCATCCAGTCAGCCACACACCTTCACCACCAACTTCAGCACAACCCGGGGTAAACGTCAGCAGGCCATTCTGAAACTCATATCTTTGGGGGACAGGCCCCACACCGCGCAGGAGTTGTGGCGGGGTATTGAACAATAGACCGACGAGTGGTTGCTGCCGGTGAGCCTCAAGCCCGGCCTGGTGGTGTGCGATAATGGGCGAAATCTCGTCGCAGCTCTGGGACTAGCCGGTTTGACGCACATCCCTTGCCTGGCGCATGTGCTGAATTTGGTGGTGCAGAAGTTCATTCACAACTACCCCAACATGTCAGAGCTGCTGCATAAAGTGCGGTCCGTCTGTGCGCGCTTCCGGCGTTCACATCCTGCCCTGCTCGCCTGTCTGCGCTACAGCGTAACTTCGGCCTTCCCGCTCACCGCCTCATATGCGACGTGCCCACCAGGTGGAACTCCACCTTGCACATGCTGGACAGACTGTGCGAGCAGCAGCAGGCTATAGTGGAGTTTCAGCTGCAGCACGCACGGGTCAGTCGCACTGTGGAACAGCACCACTTCACCACCAATGACTGGGCCTCCATGCGAGACCTGTGTGCCCTGTTGCGCTGTTTCGAGTACTCCACCAACATGGCCAGTGGCGATGACGCCATTATCAGCGTTACAATACCACTTCTATGTCTCCTTAACCCCTTAGGGACACAGCCCTATTTCACCTTAAGGACCAGGCCATTTTTTGCAAATCTGACCAGTGTCACTTTAAGTGGTGATAACTTTAAAACGCTTTGACTTATCCAGGCCATTCTGAGATTATTTTTTCGTCGCATATTGTACTTCATGACACTGGTAAAATGAAGTCAAAAAAATATTATTTTTTTTGCATAAAAAAATACCTAATTTACCAAAAATTTGGAAAAATTAGCAAATTTCAAAGTTTCAGTTTCTCTACTTCTGTAATACATAGTAATACCCCTAAAAATTGTGATGACTTTACATTCCCCATATGTCTACTTCATGTTTCAATTATTTTGGGAATGATAGTTTATTTTTTGGGGATGTTACAAGGCTTAGAAGTTTAGAAGCAAATCTTGAAATTTTTCAGAAATTTACAAAAACACAATTTTTAGGGACCACTACAGCTCTGAAGTCACTTTGCGAGGCTTACATAATAGAAATCACCCAAAAATGACCCCATTCTATAAACTACACCCCTCAAGGTATTCAAAACAGATTTTACAAACTTCGTTAACCCTTTAGGTGTTGCACAAGAGTTATTGGCAAATGGGGATGAAATTTTGTCTAATTTTCCATTTTAACCCATTTTTTCCACTAACAAAGCAAGGGTTAACAGCCAAACAAGACTGTATCTTTATTGCCCTGACTCTGCCGTTTACAGAAACACCCCATATGTGGCCATAAACTACTGTACGGCCACACAGCGGGGCGTAGAGTGAAAGGTGCGCGGTTTGGTTTTTGGAAGGCAGGTTTTGCTGGACTGGTTTTTTGACACCATGTCCCATTTGAAGCCCCCTGATGCACCCCTAGAGTAGAAACTCCATAAAAGTGACCCCATCTAAGAAACTACACCCCTCAAGGTATTCAAAACAGATTTTACAAACTTTGTTAACCCTTTAGGTGTTGCACAAGATTTAATGGAAAATAGAGATACAATTTCAAAATTTCACTTTTTTGGCAGATTTTCCATTTTTATATATTTTTTCCCAGTTACAAAGCAAGGGTTAACAGCCCAACAAAACTCATTATTTATGGCCCTGATTCTTTTTTTACAGAAACACCCCATATGTGGTCGTAAACTGCTGTACGGGCACACGGCAGGGCGCAGAAGGAAAGGAATGCCATACGGTTTTTGGAAGGCAGATTTTGCTGGACTGTTTTTTTTTACATCATGTCCCATTTGAAGCCCCCCTGATGCATCCCTAGAGTAGAAACTCCAAAAAAGTGACCCCATTTTAGAAACTTTGGGATAGGGTGTCAGTTTTGTTGGTACTAGTTTAGGGTACATATGATTTTTGGTTGCTCTATTACACTTTTTGTGTGGCAAGGTAACAAAAAATAGCTTTTTTGGCACCGTTTTTTTTTTCTTATTTACAAAATTCATCTGACAGGTTAGATCATGTGGTAATTTTATATAGCAGGTTGTCACGGACGCGGCGATACCTAATATGTATACAATTTTTTTTATTTATGTAAGTTTTACACAATGATTTCATTTTTAAAACAAAAAAAAGTTTTAGTGTCTCCATAGTCTAAGAGCCATAGTTTTTACAGTTTTTGGGCGATTATCTTAAGTAGGGTCTCATTTTTTGAGGGATGAGATGACGGTTTGATTGGCACTATTTTGGGGTGCATATGAATTTTTGATCACTTGCTATTACACTTTTTTTGACATAAGATGACAAAAAATTGCATTTTTTACACCATTTTTACTTTTATTTTTTACGGTGGTCACCTGAGGGGTTAGGTCATGTGATATTTTTATAGAGCCGGTCGATACAGACGCGGCGATACCTAATATGTATACTTTTTTTTTATTTATGTAAGTTTTACACAATGATTTCATTTTTGAAACAAAAAAAAAGATGTTTTAGTGTTTCCACAGTCTAAGAGCCATAGATTTTTCAGTTTTTGGGCGATTATCTTGGGTATGGTATGATTTTTGTGGGATGAGATGACGGTTTGATTGTTACAATTTTGGCGTACTTGCGACTTTTTTGATCACTTTTATTAAATTTTTTGGGAAGTAAGGTGGGCAAAATTTCAATTTCATCATAGTTTTTTATTTTTTATTTTTATGGCGTTCACCTTTCGGGTAAAGTAACATGACCGTTTTATAGATCAGGTCGTTACGGACGCGGCAATACCAAACATGTGTAGGGAATTTTTTTTTTTTTTTTTTTATTCAGTGATAAATGTTTTTTTTTTTTTTATCTTAACTTTTTTCACTTTTTTTTAACTTTTTTTTTTGACCCAGACCCAATTGGTTCTTGAAGATCCAGTGGGTCTGATGTCTGTATAATACAGTACAGTACAATATATAGTGTACTGTACTGTATTTTACTTACACTTTGTCTGAACAGATCTATGCCTTTAGCACAGATCTGTTCAGCACCATGGACAGCAGGATGCCTGAGACGGCGTCCTGTTGCTATGGGAACCTTCCCCGTCTGCTCAGTAGTGGCCAGAACTGCGCAGACGGGGAAGGGTAAGGAGGGGGACTGTCTGGGGGCTCTCTCCCTCTCCATCGAGGGGCTGCAAAGGCACTGCAGCCCCCTGATGGGAGAGGGAGGGAGCTCCCTGAGCTGTTAACCTTTTCCATTCCGCGGTCCGTACGGACCGCGGTATGGAAAGGGTTAAACGGCTGACATCGCATCACAGATGTCAGCCGTTTATACCAGGGTGTCAGCAATGTGCTGACACCCTGGTATACCCACTAGCCACCAACGATTATTCAAGGGGAGGCGGGCGTGGGATCGCGATCCCGCCTGCCGCACTGCCCGCCTCCCGCACCGCCCGTGAATAAAACTATATTTTAGGCATCTAAAGTTTCTGATCCTGACCGCGGGGATCGGAAACTGCTGAAAGCGCAACAAACCGCAGGTCTGAATTGACCTGCGGTTTGTTGCGATCGCCGACATGGGGTCACGAGACCCCCCCGCGCATTTAGCCGAGGTGCCTGCTCAATGATTTGAGCAGGCACCTTGTTCCGATCACAGCCGGCCGGCGGCAGTGATCGGAACAACACATGACGTGCCGGTACGTCATGTGTCCTTAATTACCGGTACGTCATGTGTCCTGAAGAGGTTAAGAGAACACAGGGCGATGATGGAAGAGGAGGTGGCCCAGGAGGAGGAGGAGGAGGAAGAGGGGTCATTTTTAGCACTTTCAGGCCAGTCTCTTAGAAGTGACTCAGAGGGAGGTTTTTTGCAACAGCAGTTGCAATAGCACTACTGGAGGACGAGGAGGAGGATGAGGATGAAGCATGTTCACAGCGGGGTGGCACCCAACACAGCTCGGGCCCATCACTGGTGCGTGGCTGGGGGGAAACGCAGGACGATGACGATACACCTCCCACAGAGGAAAGCTTGTCCTTACCTCTGGGCAGCCTGGCACACATGAGCGACTACATGCTGCAGTGCCTGCGCAATGACAGCAGAGTTGCCCACATTTTAACGTGTGCGAACTACTGGGTTGCCACCCTGCTGGATCCCCGGTACAAAGACAATGTGCCTACCCTTATTTCCTGCACTGGAGCGTGATAGGAAGATGCGCGAGTACAAGCGCACGTTGGTAGACGCGCTACTGAGAGCATTCCCAAATGTCACAGGGGAACAAGTGGAAGCCCAAGGCGAAGGCAGAGGAGGAGCAAGAGGTCGCCAACGCAGCTGTGTCACGGCCAGCTCCTCTGAGGGCAGGGTTAGCATGGCAGAGATGTGGAAAAGTTTTGTCAACACGCCACAGCTAACTGCACCACCACCTGATACGGAACGTGTTAGCAGGAGGCAACATTTCACTAACATGGTGGAACAGTACGTGTGCACACCCCTCCACGTACTGACTGATGGTTCGGCCCCATTCAACTTCTGGGTCTCCAAATTGTCCACGTGGCCAGAGCTAGCCTTTTATGCCTTGGAGGTGCTGGCCTGCCCGGCGGCCAGCGTTTTGTCTGAACGTGTATTCAGCACGGCAGGGGGCGTCATTACAGACAAACGCAGCCGCCTGTCCACAGCCAATGTGGACAAGCTGACGTTCATAAAAATGAACCAGGCATGGATCCCACAGGACCTGTACATCCCTTGTGCAGATTAGACATTTATAACTACCTCCCCTTAACCATATATTATTGTACTCCAGGGCATTTCCTCATTCAATCCTCTTTTTTTAATTTTACCATTATATTGCGGGGCAACCCAAAGTTGAATGAACCTCTCCTCTGTCTGGGTGCCGGGACCTAAAAATATCTGACAGTGGCCTGTTCCAATGTTGGGTGACATGAAGCCTGATTCTCTGCTATGACATGAAGCCTGAATCTCTGCTATGGGACCTCTCTCCTCTGTCTGGGTGCCGGGACCTAAAAATATCTGACAATGGCCTGTTCCAGTGGTGGGTGACCTGAAGCATAATTCTCTGCTATGACATGAAGCCTGATTCTCTGCTATGGGACCTCTCTCCTCTGTCTGGGTGCCGGGGCCTAAAAATATCTGACAATGGCCTGTTCCAGTGGTGGGTGACATGAAGCCTGATTCTCTGCTATGACATGAGGCCTGAATCTCTGCTATGGGACCTCTCTCCTCTGTCTGGGTGCCGGGGCCTAAAAATATCTGACAGTGGCCTGTTCCAGTGGTGGGTGACATGAAGCCTGATTCTCTGCTATGAAATGAAGCCTGAATCTCTGCTATGGGACCTCTCTCCTCTGTCTGGGTGCCGGGGCCTAAAAATATCTGACAATGGCCTGTTCCAGTGTTGGGTGACATGAAGCCTGATTCTCTGCTATGACATGAAGCCTGAATCTCTGCTATGGGACCTCTCTCCTCTGTCTGGGTGCCGGGGCCTAAAAATATCTGACAATGGCCTGTTCCAGTGGTGGGTGACATGAAGCCTGATTCTCTGCTATGACATGAAGCCTGATTCTCTGCTATAGGACCTCTCTCCAATTGATATTGGTTAATTTTTATTTTTTATTTTTTTATTTTTATTCATTTCCCTATCCACATTTGTTTGCAGGGGATTTACCTACATTTTGCTGCCTTTTGCAGCCCTCTAGCCCTTTCCTGGGCTGTTTTACAGCCTTTTTAGTGCC
This sequence comes from Bufo bufo, assembly GCF_905171765.1. Lineage (NCBI taxonomy): Eukaryota > Metazoa > Chordata > Amphibia > Anura > Bufonidae > Bufo > Bufo bufo. The sequence goes on from NC_053389.1 coordinate 272,436,719, forward strand.
GAAAAGTTCGGGTCCCCATTGACTTCAATGGGGTTCGGGACGAAGTTCGGGTCGAGTTTGGATCCCGAACCCGAACATTTCCGGGAAGTTCGGCCGAACTTCTCGAACCCGAACATCCAGGTGTTCGCTCAACTCTAATTGTAAGCTCTTGTGAGCAGGGTCCTCATTCCTCTTGTTCTAATTATTGACTTGTCTGTTGCTATGTTATTTATGACTGTTTGTACATGAACCCCTGAATTGTAAAGCGGAATATGTTGGCGCTATATAAATAAAGATTATTATTATAGATGTGGAGAGGAAGTACTGAGGTTGTTTTATGTTTAGAGCTCTTTTAAGATGGAAATGTCGTCTCGGGACAGATGGTGACAATCAGGTTTATTTATGCTCTAAGCTAGCGCTAAAATATATTTCCTTTGTTCTGATGTGATGTGTTGTGTTAGCTTCAAGAAACTGATTTGTCTTAGAAGGTCGTTTGCATTAATAACACTTTAATGGTGTCAGGGAGATTTTCTTTTCGGTTCTAAACTGCAGGGAGATTAAGAGATTAACATTGCAGCCTATTAACATGTAAGGTTGTGAGGAGCATCTGCCTAATGCACTTAGCAAACTGGAGGACAACAGCAATGGTTTTGTTGGATGCCTAGAGAACCTCACTGTATGCCGAGACTTGTCTGCATTGCAGGCAGCGAAATGTGACATCGAAAATACCGTGTCTGTGAAGCCTTCTCTGTTATGTCCGTGAAAATTACTTAATACTTCATTGAAATCGCAGTGCAGTGGCTTTATGATGCCGAGAGCCTTTGTGTAATGAATTGGAATTTAAAATAGAGTGAGGCATCTCAATGACTATTGTATCCATAAGGTCACCTTTCTCTCGCTAAGTAGTTCTATTTTGTCAATGCAAAGTTTGTACAATATTGTACTGTGGAGGACGGCTTTAGGGGATATTTCAACAAATGAAGAGAAGAGCAGTTTGGACTAAGCCAAACGGTGAGGCTGATCTTGGCTATTCCAGTCAAGGTTGGACTTGGGTTCCTTGGGCCCATCAGAGGAAGACATTTTCGGGGCCCAATCCCAATATCATCAATAAAGTCTAATAGATTTTGATTCAAAGAAATAGACCCTAGTTGCAAGTTATTAGTTCCAAAGGAACCTCCAAATTATAATTTTTTATTTTGGACCTTTAAGGCCCATTATAGTCTCAGAGTCTGGGCCCACCAAAGGATCCTCTGGTACTTTGGTGGGCCAGTCCGACGTTGATTCCAGGTACATTTTAGTAGCTTCTTTTCCAGAAACAGCTCTTGTCCATAGCCGGTAACTGCTATTGGAGTTGAGAGGAACTATGTTGACCTGACAGTAGATTGCGCTCTACTAACTATCAGTGTTTATTCATGTGTAGTTCTTCCAGTGTATGTACTCTCTGGTTATTATGTAAGGTGCTGTCTCTTGTGTTCTCCATCTTGATGGTGTTACAGATAATGACTGCAGTTTGTTTCAAGTAAGGCTACTTTCACATCTGCGTTTTTTCTGGATCCGTCATGGATCACCAAATACGCTTCTGTCAGATAATACAACCGTCTGCATCCGTCCTGAATGGATCCGGTTGTATTATGTCTTATATAGCCAAGACGGATCCGTCATGAACACCATTGTAAGTCAATGGGGGACAGATCCGTTTTCTATTGTGTCCGAGAAAACTGATCCATCCCCATCTATCTTGCTCCGCACCACATCGCGGACAGAAAAACACTGCTTGCAGCTTTATTCTGTCCGGGATGGGGATGCAACCAAATGGAACGGAATGCATTCTGGTGCAATCCTTTTTGTTCAGTTCTGTCCCCATTGACAGTGAGATGGATCTCAATAGCAGAAAGGGAAAGCGCAGATGTGAGAGTAGCCTAAAGCAAAACCAGCTTGTTCTCCCACAATGTCGGAGTGCTCCTCCTAAAAGCTGAAACACTGCTGAAACACATTGCTCCTATCTTTCATTCTGGGCTGTGGTCACATGACCATGTCCATGCAGCTCTTTCTTATATCCTGTGTAATAGAGGCAGTGATAGGGGAGTGTCTATGTAACTAGCTGGGTGGGAGGAGCTATAAACTAGCTGGGTGTTAGGGGCAGTGATAGGGGAGTGTCTATGTAACTAGCTGGTGGGAGGAGCTATAAACTAGCTGGGTGTTAGGGGCAGTGATAGGGGAATGTCTATGTAACTAGCTGGTGGGAGGAGCTATAAATTAGCTGGGTGTTAGAGGCAGTGATAGGGGAGTGTCTATGTAACTAGCTGGTGGGAGGAGCTATAAACTAGCTGGGTGTTAGGGGCAGTGATAGGGGAGTGTATATGTAATTAGCTGGTGGGAGGAGCTATAAACTAGCTGGGTGTTAGGGGCAGTGATAGGGAAGTGTCTATGTAATTAGCTGGGTGGGAGGAGCTATAAACTAGCTGGGTGTTAGGGGCAGTGATAGGGGAGTGTCTATGTAACTAGCTGGGTGGGAGGAGCTATAAACTAGCTGGGTGTTAGGGGCAGTGATAGGGGAGTGTCTATGTAACTAGCTGGTGGGAGGAGCTATAAACTAGCTGGGTGTTAGGGGCAGTGATAGGGGAATGTCTATGTAACTAGCTGGTGGGAGGAGCTATAAATTAGCTGGGTGTTAGAGGCAGTGATAGGGGAGTGTCTATGTAACTAGCTTGTTGAAGGAGCTATAAACTAGCTGGGTGTTAGGGGCAGTGATAGGGGAGTGTATATGTAATTAGCTGGTGGGAGGAGCTATAAACTAGCTGGGTGTTAGGGGCCGTGATAGGGAAGTGTCTATGTAATTAGCTGGGTGGGAGGAGCTATAAACTAGCTGGGTGTTAGGGGCAGTGATAGGGGAGTGTCTATGTAACTAGCTGGTGGGAGGAGCTATAAACTAGCTGGGTGTTAGGGGCAGTGATAGGGGAGTGTTTATGTAACTAGCTGGTGGGAGGAGCTATATACTAGCTGGGTGTTGTTAGGGGGCAGTGATAGAGGAGTGTCTATGTAACTAGATGGTGGGAGGAGCTATAAACTAGCTGGGTGTTATTAGGGGCAGTGATAGGGGAGTGTCTATGTAACTAGATGGTGGGAGGAGCTATAAACTAGCTGGGTGTTAGGGGCAGTGATAGGGGAGTGTCTATGTAACTGGGTGGGAGGAGCTATAAACTAGCTGGGTGTTGTTAGGGGCAGTGATAGAGGAGTGTCTATGTAACTGGGTGTGAGGAGCTATAAACTAGCTAGGTGTTGTTAGGGGCAGTGATAAGGCAGTGTCTATGTAACTATCTGGGTGGGAGGAGCTATAAACTAGCTAGGTGTTAGGGGCAGTGATAAGGGAGGAGTGTCTATGTAACTAGATGGTGGGAGGAGCTATAAACTAGCTGGGTGTTAGGGGCAGTGATAGGGGAGTGTCTATGTAACTGGGTGGGAGGAGCTATAAACTAGCTGGGTGTTGTTAGGGGCAGTGATAGAGGAGTGTCTATGTAACTGGGTGTGAGGAGCTATAAACTAGCTAGGTGTTGTTAGGGGCAGTGATAAGGCAGTGTCTATGTAACTATCTGGGTGGGAGGAGCTATAAACTAGCTAGGTGTTAGGGGCAGTGATAAGGGAGGAGTGTCTATGCAACTATCTGGGTGGGAGGAGCTATAAACTAGCTGGATGTTAGGGGCAGTGATAGAGGAGTGTCTATGTAACTAGCTGGGTGGGAGGAGCTATAAACTAGCTGGGTGTTGTTAGGGGCCGTGATAGGGCAGTGTCTAGCTGGGTGGGAGGAGCTATAAATTAGCTGGGGACTGTTAGGGCAGTGCTGGAGAAGTGCATCATGGGATTGGTTGGATACAGCAACAGTAAGTGCTACATACAGGATATACGCAAACCAGAGTGATTGGTTTACCAGTGAAAACAGGTCAGGAGAGTCCACATTGTAAAAAAAAAACACGGGGAAGATGTACATGAGGTAAGCAACTACATGAGCATATCCGTTTAAAAACTGTAGTAATCTGGGAAAACCCCTTTAAGGATGGGCCACTATAATGGGCCAGTGCTATGTGCTTGCCCCCCAGGATAAATGCTAGAAAAAATAATAATTTTCAACTATGATTTCAATTACAGATCTGAAAGTGCTTAAATAAAACTACTTGTTCAATCTCAGTCTATATCTCCTTGTCGCCAGGCAGACCATTTCCCCTGACTGTTCAGCTTGTAGCTATTACTCAGTGATTGGGTTTTTATGTGACTCAACTCTGATTTACCACTTTTCGTTAATCCACAACTATTATTTGGGGTGCCTCGAGACAATGTCAGTAAATCTTTTGATTCCATTCTAAAGCCATAGACACATGTGCAATCACTCAAATCCAGAGGTAAAAACAATACAAAGTGTTGTGTGCACTTTCCAAATTTTTTAGGAATGTACAATCACACATAATGATCAAACTGCGTGATAACTATAAATGCTGAAAGCCTCCCTCTCCATTTTGTGGCAGATTTAAAGGGGTTATCCAAGATCTATAATGCCCTGCATATGCCCGGGCCCCTCACAGAGGTTGTACTTACCTCGCTCCCTGGCACCTCCGTTGCTTCTGATGCCGGCACGACCGCCACTGCATCTCCACGTCGCGCAGATGAAAACATTCGGGGGGGGGGGGGATAGCCAATAGCAGGGCGCAACAGGAACGAGCCTCCCTAGCGTCACCCAGGGAGATGCAGCGGCGGCCATGTCGGTATCAGAAGCTATGCTGGTGCAGGCTCGGACTGGCCCACAGGGGTACAGGGGAATCCCCCGGTAGGCCCCTGAACAAGTGGCACATAACACATTAGATTTAGTACACTACATACATATATTCAATGTACAGCACCTCAACCAGCCTATGTTCATGTAAAAAAACTTGTTAGATTATTTATTATATTTGAATGTATCCGTACGGTGGGCCCCCAAAATAAATTTTACTGGTGGTCCCTAGGTACCCCAGTCCGACATTGTGCGGGTGCCAGGGAGCGAGGTAAGCACAACCTCTGTAACGGGCCCAGGCATATGAAGGAGGGGGGGTGGGGCAAAATAGGTCTTGGATAACCCCTTTAACCAATGCAATTATGACAGTTTTCTGACATCACTGCATTACATTGAATGGACAATGACAACTATATGAAACCTAGATTACCATAAAAAATAACAATTTTCACTTGGGTGGGTAGGTGGCCTGTACTGAAGTCAGTGGGCGCTATGTAAATCTGTATGACGTTAACTTCGCTACTATGACAGGATCATAACAGATTTCCTCCCACCATGGAATTCCACCACTTCATAGAAGTTGCATGCTTTGTCACCTGGGCAGGGACATCCCTGGTGAGCAGTGATGGCCAGTTCGCAGTGTTCGCCCGCGAACACATGCGATCTGCCATCTTAACTGACAAGTCCGGCGAGGCACAGGTAAGTCCTTACCTGTGCCTGTGCGCGAGCCGGTCTGAAATGAAATGCGGTCTCCGAGAGCAGGCCGTTTCGAGAACAGCCCGATGACGGAACTGCCTGCTCCCGGAGACCGCATTTCATTAACTATATCAACTCCCACTATATGACCTATCTCCCAGCCCGGGCCAAAAGGAACACATATGGGTATCTTATTTCCTGTAAAATCCTACACTAATGCCAGTATTAGTATATTGTCCTTTTTTGTAGCTACTCTCCATCCCCATTCTTAGACAAATTCTTGTAAAATATCTCCTCTATGGGCAATATGACTCGTAAGGATTGAACCTAACAAAACTTATAAGAACTGAGGAGCAGTCCATTGTAGAGATCTAGAGATGAGCAAACTTTAGAATTTAGTTTTGTGTCCAATTTAATCTATAAAAGAAATTGAATTGTGTTGGAATCAATTCCTCTCCAAATTAAAAGTGTTCCAATTGGTCAGAAAATTGGTATATGACACTCTTTTTTTTTGTTCCTCCGCCTTAAGCGCTTTAATGCAATGACAGCAATAGCAAATAATGTAATAGTGACACTGACATATATAGCTATGGGTAAACGCATGATTGACCGTGTAACAAGCAGCGTGTTTACAAACACACTGCACTGTCACATTTGTTATGCTTTTTCATATTCCAAAAATGTTCTCTTATTCAGTGCAGATGGTGTTTAAACACATGGGGCCAGATTTATCATTATCTCAAGTCAGAATAATGGAGTGAAAAAGTCGCAAATGTTTGAGCAATTGCTTAAACTGCGCAAAAATTTGCGACTTTTATTGGCTCTGCACTATGCTCGCCAGTTTTCTAAAAGTGGGCGTGTTTTCTTATATAAATGAATGTCTAGACAGATTTACTATTGCGACTATTTAAAAAGTCGCAAAAAAAGTCGCAAAAAAATGCGCAATTTTACTCCAGTGAGGACCATGCTTATCTTATGCGACTTTTTAATAGAACGTGTGACTTTTTCGTAAAGACGTGCGACTTTTGTAAAGCTGCTTAGTGACGGATAAACTGCTACCGTCAAACCACATTTATTAAAGTCCTAAAGGGCCGATCATAAATCTGACTTAGCTAAAACTGACTTTAGCCATATGTGAAAGTGGAGTGAGCTGTCAGAGTAATGATAAATCTGGCCCATGGTGTTGTGAGATTGTGGAACAGCTATTCCTGCATAATGTCTGTCTCTAAATTGTACTTAAACTGTCATTTGGCATTCCGGGCACTAGAGGCCACTGTTTTGCAGCTACAACCAGCACACTCTAGGATTTGCATATGTAAAGCAGGTGATGACTCATGCTGGCTGCTTCTGAGTGAACCAGGAAGTGTTGATCTGACATGATGGAAGGATTGTGCTGTGAGAGACTTAATCCGATTCCATCCTGGCTTGCAGATGTCCGGCAGTGAATGGACGCGCAGAGGAAGAAGAGTAGCTGTCGTCCCCTTACTGGATCCAGCTCTTTGTAAGAGAGATTGTCCCAGGAAGACTATTTTCAGTGTGTGGAAAGAAGCCTTATTACCAAACAAGGCTGCATGGTTTCTGAGAGGTTGGTGGTCATCCCGGGTAAGCAGCATCCTCGGGCCCAGAACGGACGCAGGTCAGTACACCTGGTTACGGATTATATGATACTGTGTGGCGCCTGAAGTAACAGAGACTAGCCTAGGCCTTGTATTAGTTAGATAGCTAGGGTTATATCTTTTTTAGGCCTTACTGTACTGGACTGCAGCGCAGTAATTGACTTGCAGGCTCTGCTGCGTCTGCCACCAGTTAGGTGTGTCCTCTATAGCATAAAATTAAAATTTTATGGTCACTGGGACCAGGCATATTTTCGCAGCCCCTGCTGCTTTAAAACCATTATATTTCTTGGGAACAAATTTAAAACTTCAGGAGTCACAGAATCAGGGTCGAGTGCCAAGTCACTGTGTACACTTCTTATACCTTAAGCCTTCCTAGTGTTTAAATGAACTAGTTGTGTAACATCTCTTGATTCAGAGGATTGTTTATAGGCACCCTGACAAACTCCTGCCTAAAAATCGAAACCTGAAGTTTTAAATTTGTTCCCAAGAAATATAATGGTTTTTAAGCATTGAAATAAAATTGAGTTTTATTATTACTAGTCAGAGGGGCTGCGAAAATACGCCTGGTCCCAGTGACCATTAAATTTTAATTTTATGTTAAATAGTGGCGTAGCAACCCCCTGAGGGATTTCTTTGTTTGTTATTTTCAATTGTCCTCTATAGCGGCACAGCACGACTTGTAGGCTCTGCTGTGTGCGCCAATGGGCTAGGCCTGTCCCTCGGACAGGGACAGTGACTGTGGGCCTGGGGTATTACTGTATTTCTGTTTGTACTTGTGTTATTACTATTTCCATAGTAAAGTTTTTGTTCTCGCATATAAAGCTGGTGTCAGTGCCTCTTTCCTTGTCGGTGATTTCACTGTATCCTGGGGAGCCCACCCCGGTACACGGCTTACAGTGTTATGGGCTAAAAACGTGACTTGTTTTGCAAAAGCATCCCTGTTTATACACACATAAATGATAATGTCACAAAAAACAGTGGCTTGCCATGATAAATCCTTGAGAAATGCCCCCTTATTTTTGGGAGAAGCAGCAGAATAGTGTGGATGTGCAACAGGTAAAGTAAGTTTTAAAGTGTGTAGGGGTTATAGTGATATGTGGCAGCACAGCATGGAACAGACAAGGCAGCAGATTGGTGTGCGGCTGTTTAGGGGTACCAGTATGATTACTGTCAGCTGGGTACAGGTAATATTAGCGGATACAGTATGGGACATGATGGAAGCCAGGCAGCAGCAGTGACATCATGCGGCAGATGATAAATAGCCACCTATAGCAATGGCTATTTATTAACCTCAGCTGGAGGTGTGTGAAAATCCTCATGGATCCATGCCAAGTTCATAAACCAATCGGAGAGATGGGGATGAAGTCGGGGTGTGCTGCAGGCACCCTGCCTGTATTTAGAGTTATCGAATAGCAAGGGAGATAAGTTATTAGAGATAGTGAGCAATATAGCTAATAGCTTAAAGGGAACCTGTCACCGGGATTTTGTGAATAGAGCTGAGGACATGGGTTGCTAGATGGCCGCTAGCACATCCGCAATATCCAGTCCCCATAGCTCTGTGTGCTTTTATTGAGTTAAAAAAATGATTCCATACATATGCAAATTAACCTGAGATGAGTCCTGTCCCCGACCCATCTCAAGGACAGGACTCATCTCAGGGACAGGACTCCTCTCAGGTTAATTTGCATTTGTATCAAATCGTTTTTTTAACACAATAAAAGCACACAGAGCTATGGGGACTGGATATTGTGGATGTGCTAGCGGCCATCTAGAAACCCATGTCCTCAGCTCTATACACACAATCCCAGTGACAGGTTCCCTTTAAGCTTGGTAATACAGAGAGTTACAATTGTATCACCTACTGCCACTAGTCAGTGTGTATATGGACATTAAGTAGCAGCAATCAGATATTTAGCTGCAACAATTGTTACTAGCTTACTGCAAAGCAGTAAGGCTATTTTCACACTTGCAGCAGTGTGATCCGGCAAGCAGTGCCTGCTGGATCCGCCGATCTGGATGTGACTGAAATGCATTGCAAGAACGGATCCGTCTCTCCGCTTGTCATGCGGACAGACGGATCCATCTTGTATCTTTTTTCACATTTTTGCCGGTCTGCGCAGGCCGGAAGGACGGATCCGGCATGCCAGTATTTTGAATGCCGGATCCGGCACTAATACATTCCTATGGGGAAAAATGCCGGATCAGGCATTCTGGCAAGTCTTCCGGTTTTTTTGTGGGAGATAAAACCGTAGCATGCTGCGGTTTTATCTTTTGCCTGATCAGTCAAAACGACTGAACTGAAGACATCCTGAACGGATTACTCTCCATTCAGAATGCATGGGGATATGCCTGATCAGTTCTTTTCCGGTATAGAGCCCCTGTGACGGAACTCTATGCCGGAAAAGAAAAACGCTAGTGTGAAAGTACCCTAAATCGATATAGTGGATTCAATATAGTTTTGTGCACACTGGCTTTAAGGGGATATGAAGTAAATATCCCCTTGATGTCTCCAATGCATTAAAACAATCAACAGTAAAAGGAAAACAACCACTTGGGCTACTTTCATATTTTTTATGTTTCTTTTTTCATTTGGGAATATAGTTGTTCTTAAAGGAATAATAAATGTGACATTTTAAATTAAAGTAATTGACCCGAAACAGGATTTGGATAGCTTTTAGCTATTGGACTAGGATTTCCCTGATAAAACCCTGATCTACCTAATGAAATATGTCCTTATACTGTCCCTATAGTCTTCTTACCACACCTAGAATATTGGCTTGTGTCTGTAATTGCTTTTTGGCAGACACTGCAAACACATATGCTTTCAGTTTGCAAGCTGTGCTAAGAATGGCATCTCTCCAGCCCAGAGGCTAACGGACCTTCCAAAATCCTGCCCATGATTGGTTCACAGGCTGTCTGTCAGCCTCAGGACCTATCAGGCCAAGCCCCCTCCATTCCAGGGTCACGTGATCCTCCAACTTCTTCCTGTCATTTTCTCTGCCAATTTTCCCGTGTAAAATGGCACAGGTGCCATTTTGCTCAATTTGTGCAAATACTTTGGTTTCGTTTGGCAGTAGAATTTTTGTGAAATTCGTAATGAATCCGATTAGTTTGGAATCCATTTTTCTCATGATTGCGCAATACTTTTCAACTTTTCACTAGTGTCGTCACTTTTTAAAAGTGGTGAGAAAAGTGAGTGGGGCTTAGCAGGAAGGGGTGTTGTAAATGATAGTTCAAATCTATGCCAGCTTATAGCTGTTGTAGATTTGAAAGTCTGGCACACGGAAAGCCTGAAAATGAGGCATATTTGTTAAGAGGCCTGTGCCTCAATAAATCTGGAGCATTCTGCGCCAACAGCCTTTATTCTAAGGCCCCTTTCACACGAGCGACTTTTCCGCGCGGATGCGTTGCGGGAGGTGAACGCATTGCATCCGCACGGAATCCTGACCCATTCATTTCTATGGGGCTGTTCACATGAGCGGTGATTTTCACGCATCACTTGTGCGTTGCGTGAAAATCGCAGCATGCTCCTCTTTGTGCGTTTTTCACGTAACGCAAGCCCCATAGAAATGAATGGGGTTGCGTGAAAATCGCAAGCATCCACAAGCAAGTGCGTATGCAGTGCGATTTTCACGCATGGTTGCTAGGAGACGATCGGGAATCACCATGGTAAAAGATCATGTGACGTACCATGTGATGACCGGAGTGACGTCATCAAAGGTCCTTGACCTATAATTAATGCTCACCACAGGTCCTATTCAGTAAAGGGGACAGAAGGAGATGCCGGGCCGCGATCAATTGGACTAAGGTGAGTTAAATGATTTTTTATATTTTTTTAACCCCTCCAGCGCTGTTTTACTATGCATTCTGTATTCAGAATGCTATTATTTTCCCTTATAACCATGCCGCCGGCCGCCCCCACTTGTCACCAGGGCCGCGGCCTTGCGGCACTCGGGCCTGCCGGCCTAGCGGGAAATTTCCCGGTATCCCGGCAGGCCAGTCCGGCCCTGCTCACTGGTTATTACTGCCCCCTGCCCCCAGATATACTGTAGGTGCCCTGCAATAACCAGTAAGCACTTTCTTTCACTGCAGGGGATGGCACTCACTGGTTATTACTGCCTCCTGCCCCCAGATATACTGTAGGTGCCCTGCAATAACCAGTAAGAACTTTCCCTGAGGGCTCATGCACACGGCCATTGTTTTAGTCCGCATCTGATCCACATTTTTTGAGGCTTGGATGTGGCCCATTCACTTCAATGGGGCCACAAAAGATGCAGACAACACTCCGTGTGCTCTCTGCATCCGTTACTCCATTCTGCTAAATGCAGAACACACATGGCTGGTATCCGTGTTTTGCGAACCGCAAAACACAGAACGGTTGTGTGTATAGGGCCTTACTAGTGGGGAACACACTTATTCGTTAACCCTTTAATGACCAGGCCTGAAAAAGCCTTAATGGCCAGTTACTGTTTTGTGATTTAACGCACATGGTTCAAGCATTTGTAACTTTTTTATATGTTGGACTACCAAAATATATGCAGCTTTTTATTACATAACACAGGGCTTTTTAATATATTGTTTTAATTTTATTAGGGGGAAACTGTACAATTATTATTATAATTTTTTTTAAAGTAATTTTTATTCAAACTATAGCTCATTATTTAAATATGCAAATTTTTATAATTAGTTCCCTATGTGTTGGATAGTTTTATTATAAAATATGTATTGTTTCACATGAATAGGGTGATAATTGTAATGGTTTTGGTTGGTGTGGGTGTTTTATTTTTTAAAATATATTTCTGCTACAAAAAGACCTTTGCACATTTTCCTTTTTTTTCTTTTATTTGCATTTTACATTTTTTTTTTATAATCACTATTATTTATTTTTAAAATATATTTTTGACACATCATATGTCCCCCAAGAGGTCATAAAAAGACCGTTGGGGGACAGTGAACAATTTTATTTGGCACTTTTTCATTTTTATTGTTTTCTTTTACTTGTATTTTATTTATTTATTTTATATTTTCTTGCTAAAATTTTCTTTTCTTTTTGTAATATATTTTTGCAGCACTTTATGTCCCCCAAGAGGTCTTTAAAAGACCTCTGGGGGACACTGCCTTTTTTTTATTATTATTTTGCACTTTTTTTTCCTTTTTTTTTTTTAAATAGACTTTTATTCAAGGAAAAGTAAGCTGCAAACAAAACCATTACTGGTCAAAATAGCAAATACATCAGTCATTTCAATTACAGCATGGAATACAGGTACTTTCCCTAGTTTTTCCCCCTTTTTCTTTTTTATTTCCCCCCTCTTCGCCCTCCAAATAACTCACATATCCAACAGTGAGAAAAGTCAATTGACCGTGCAAAATTTTTGAGGATAACGATCCCCATAGAGCTAACATCTGTGAAAACATTTATTATTATTGCCTTCTTTATCCCCCCCCCTAGACTCCCCTCCCTACCCCCCCTTCCCCTCCCACTTTTGTCCATCTTGCACGTCTCGGCTACTAGAAACTAAAACAGTTATTGGTCAGATCTATAAAGACTACTCATTCACATTGTCACACTTTCAATGCACCCAATCGTCCCTTCAAATCTTCCTGTAAATACCAAGTTGTAAGATTAAAGGGCCCCATCAATGTGGGATATTCCGAACTGGTAATGTATTGCACCATAAAGCTCCTCCACACTTTGTACCATTTTTTACCCAATATTTCTTTCCTGGTAATCGCATCTCTCCATTCTAGAAGAAATATCTGTTTCAATCGGTTCAGCAACATTTCAGCACTGGGAACATTCGCCAACAACCAATGTGTCAATAAGCAGCGTTTTGCCTCCAGCAGAATCTTGTGCTCCAGAACCGACAGTCACTTCCTCTCCCTATCCCTTTCATCATCAGATGTTTCTTTCCCTTCAGCCTGAAATATGACCAACTGGGGTGATAATTTGCACCCGGTATTGCCCAGCTGTTTCATAATTGTGGACACCTGAGACCAGAATCCAGCTACGCTGGAGCACATCCATAAACCATGCAACAAGTCTGTTCCTGGTGAGCAACATTTTGGGCAGGCAGTTATCCTATCCGGCCTAGCCTGAGAGGGTGGAAAATCAAATCCATATATTGCCCTGTGTAGAATCTTGAACTGCGTTTCTCTCATCTGTTCATTAGGTACTGCTTGATATAATGCCTGAATACCTGCCCGAGCGATGGGCTCTAAGTCCGTTATCTCCAACTGATTTTCCCACTTCCTGAACAGGCTAGCTACCAGCTGATCCTCCCAGGTTGCCCTAAGAACATTATAGATTTCTGAGATAGACATCCTACACTTATGCCCCAGAAAGGAGTCAAACTTGTTCTTTTGCCCTTCTTTGGAGATATCCCGTATAATACTCTTCACATAACTATGCACTTGCCTATACGAGAATTGTGCTGGTTTCTGTAGGCCCCATCTCTCTACTAACTCTTCCAGTGATGCCCATCTGGTCTCTCTCTCGTGTATCAGGTCCCCCAACTTTGTAATTCCCTTGTTCGCCCACTCTTGGAAGGATTTCTCGCTATAACCAGGAGGAAAGTTAGGATTACCCTGTAAAGGAAGATGTTTCGAAAACAGATAAGACAAACCAAAGAGCTTCCTCACATTTTTCCAAGCAATGATTGTGTCCCGAAGAATAAGAGACCTTCTTGCTACATATGGGAGTTTTGACACCTGGGTGTGGAGGAGGGATACCAGGTTCCATGGAGCTGCTAGCTGACTCTCGACACCTAGGTTTGAGTAAAACGAAGTCTTATTTGCCCAGTCTAATATGTGTCTGCTAAGGCACGCTAAATTATACCCCCTCAAATCTGGGAAATTAAGACCTCCCTGCTCCTTCTTAATTTTCAACTTTTTTAACGCTATTCTTGCCTTCCTCCCTCTCCACAAGAATCAAGTAAATTTTTTCTCTAGGTCACTAATATCTGCATGTCTCAAGAGAACAGGTATTGTCTGCAAAGGATACATTAGCTTCGCCGCCCCCATCATCTTAATCAGCTGGCAACGACCCATTAAAGAAAGAGGTGAATTCATCCATCTGTCCAGATCTTTTTTAATTTTGGCGAACAAAGGCGGGTAATTCAACCTGTAAATGGAATGTGGCGATTTCCCTATTGTGGACCCTAGGTAAGTAATCTGAGTCGACGGTTTAACGATGCCATACTTCTCTGTGCCAATATCTCTCCCATCATCTCCCTGGGCCAACGGAAGCAGCTCACATTTATTTCTATATACTGCATAACCCGAGTATTTCCCAAATTCACATAACAATTCCATGATCTTACCCAGATGTTGTTTCGGGCGGGCTAAGAATAATATTATGTCATCGGCGAACAAGGCCGCCTTTGCCCTACACCCCCCAACCTTGATGCCCTCAAATATATTAGAATCACACAATTCCCTGGCAAGTGGTTCTAGAGCTAAATTAAACAAGAGAGGAGACAGCGGACAACCCTGTCGGGTACCTTTTTGAAGTTGAAAGGGTTTAGACAGAAAGCCTTGAGTATACACCCTTGCTCTCGGGTTATGATACATCTGAGATAAATAGGCCCTAAATGCCCCCTTAAAACCCATCTTATCCAACACTGCTTCCAGCCATGCCCATCTGACATTATCAAATGCCTTTTCCGCATCTAGGGTGAGCATGGCCGGAAACTCCCCCCTAACTGGAAGATGTTGAATTCGATCCAAGACCGTCAAGACAGTCCTTATATTTGTCACAGCGGACCTGCTTTTCACAAACCCTACCTGTTCTCTTCCTATTAACTGGGGCAAAAATTTCGCTAAACGGTCCGCTATAATCTTGGCCAGCAGTTTCGCATCAACATTGATTAAAGATATGGGCCTGTAAGAACCCGGTGACGATGGATCCTTCCCTGGCTTGGGGAGTAGTTTGATATAAGACATATTCTCCTTGTCTAATGTCATACGACCCTGAAAAACACAGTTAAATAATTCCAATAGGACAGTGGAAACCTGGGGTATTAGAGCCTTGAAATATTTCCCTGTGAACCCATCAGGCCCTGGGGCTTTGGAATTACCCAAGTGTCTAATGGCCTCTTGTAATTCTTGCAATGATATATCAGCATTCAGAGTAAGTAGTTGTTCCTCTGTCAAATTTGGTAGCTTCACCCTATTTAAAATTGTATCTGTCAGATCACTCGTTGCTTCATCCTTATATAGGGCTTCATAGTAGGAGCCTACGATGTTGCTGATTACCACAGGGTCATGGCTCCCATTCCCCTCCTTGTCCACCAGAAACGCAATATGTTGTGGAATCCTCATCCCCTTAGCTAGGTTTGCTAGAAACCTCCCCGATTTATTACCATACTTATATAACTTTGTTTCCATTTCTGACTGTCTCAGGGACTCCCTTTCCTTCACACATTTTTCAAAAGTTCGTCGCTCAACCATCCAATTCTGTCTGTTAATATCTGACGGGTTACCCCTGAATTTAGAGTATGCTGTCCTGACTTTCTGGCTCGCTTCACTAAAGTATTTTTAGCCTTCTTTTTAATATTACCTATATACCACATGATCTTTCCCCTCATCACCACCTTTGATGTGTTCCAGAATAACTGCGGATCATCTAAGTGTATCTCATTATCAGACTTGAACTCCTCCCACCATATGGATAGCTTTTCTACAAATTCTTCTCTTGTGCTCAGATGAGAAGGAAAGCGCCAAATATAATCTAACCCTCTTGGGAATGACTCAAACAAATCTAGGGATACCGGGGCATGGTCTGATAGAACCAGGTCGCCAATCTCCGCCACTTCCACCCTATATGAAAGTGATAGGGAAAGAAGTATATAATCAATCCTCGACCACAAGAGCTGTGAGTTGGAGTAGAATGTAAAACCCTGATCATCCGGATGTAATTGGCGCCAAGGATCTACCAGACTCGCTCCTTCCATGAAGGGTTGCATCACATTGTCCTGTGGCCCATCAATCCCAACCCTATCACCTTCTCGCTTTATGTCTTCTGCACCTCTCACCACTGAGTTAAAATCCCCTCCAATGATTTTATGAGGGTTCGCGTCTCCTAACACCCTGGACTCCAATTCACTAAAGAAAACACCATTATTGGTATTGGGGCCATATACGTTATAAATGCTGTATTGTGTATCCTGAACCTGAATCAGAACCTGTGCCCACCTGCCCTTTGTATCAGCAGAATGCCCTATTATTGTGCAGTTCAGCTGTTTATTGATCAACGTTAAAACTCCTGTGCCGGCATACATACATAATTCCTCTGGGTAGCCATTTTGTATGCTTCTGGCCTATGTAAAAGAACAGTGAACTCTCATCTTCCTGAAGCCTGGGTCAAGTATGATATAGATGGACACTTTTATTACCACTACTCTGTGAGGCCGGCTATAAAAGGTCATAAAGGCTATACCAGGCCCAGCTCATTCTGTCCTATAAGATAAAGATCAGCTCGCTGTCAAGCCTGGCTGGAGCGTGACGTCATTAATTTCCAGGTCTGGTTTGAGGAGAGCTAATAGCCCTTAATTAGCTCTGGGCATAAAACCAGTCCACTTTCGTATTTCAGTTATGAATCAACTTATGCCCTTTCTGACACCAGATCCAGGCTCTACAGAGTATTGTGGTTAATTGGGTATCAAATATGACCAGAGGATGTGATTCTGTAGCTCACCTATGGGTGGTAGAAGAACTACAGGTCCCAGCATTACCGTGTGTGGTCTCATTCTGTATGTAAATAAATAAGGATCGCAAATATGTATTCTGTATAAAAATATGCCGATGTATCAGGGAGATACAGGCTTAAGTATAATCCTCATTGTAGGAACTGAACTTTGATGGGGGTCATAAAACCCTTGGAGGCCAATCCCTAGGCTTCACAGTCACTCTGCTGCCATTGGCTGACAGGAGTAAGTCTCCTGCCCATGGCAGAGTTCATAAAAACCTGTGCACAAGGACAGAGGAGAGAGACCCATGGAACATCACCAGACACTTAATTGGACATTGACGGCATATCCCTGTATCAGAAGAACTTTGAGGGTCTCCCCTGATACATACTGAACTGGGTTTGCAAGGATTCAAAAAGGACATATGAACGACCATCTGAAACCCTCCAGAGAAACTAAGTATTCCTTCATCTTTTTCCCTTTCATTTGAACTGTCGTGATTATTTATATTGTTATTATTATTCTGTAGATTTATAGTCATTTTCATTAGATTTGTATGCACTGCTTTTTACCTCTTATTAAAGATTATAAAATCTAAGTGGCCAAGTCTTCCATATTCTAAGCTGCTGAACAACGTACCTTGCCTTTGAAGAGACGTTACCAGGTAGTTAGTTAAATTGCATTTAGGAATTGTAGCTGGGGGTGATTGACTGCGGTTGGTCAGTAAGTGATATCCGGTTCATCCACTGATCTGTGTGATAGTGAATGACCCGGATAGTCGGCTCGTGGACCGGGAACCCACGTGGTGGCAGTTACCGAAGTGTAGTGTGGGGGTGTTAGCCGAATGGTAATACCCCGGTCACGTGAGGTCTCTGTGTGTGCGCAGACTCCGTCACAGACCACTACGTCAGAGCTGTGGGATCCGGAGCGATCGGATCCATAGTTCGTGACACTCCTGCCTTCCTATCACACGCCGAGGAACCAAATACTGCCCCCACCCACAACCTTTTGATCCTGTCAAAATCCTTCTCCTCAAGGTGAGTCTCCTGGAGAAGCACAATGTCAGGCTTGAGTTTCTTTAAATGTCTGAGAATCATCCATCTTTTATGGGGTGACCTCAGACCTTTTATGTTCCAGGAGATGATTTTCATCTTATATTTTCCTCAAAACCACTACCCTTGTAGCCAGATTACAAAATACGTTCAAAATGGACAAAAGTTACTAGGTGTTTTTATCAGAACTGAGCTTCCCTTCCTTACCCCCCTAACCCCCTTCCCTAAATGTTAGAGCAGCCCCTAACTATGTTTACTCTATTTAAACTTCCTTTTTTCTGGGTTGCGGCTCCCGCTCGACCTCCTAACTCAAGCCATAATTTGCCTAAGATCATTTGTCCCCCAGAGTAAGCATTAAAATTATCAACCAAGCATAATCTTGAACAATAAACATCCCAAATGATAACTTCCTCCACTCATCAATATCAGTGGAAAGTATAAACACAAAGGGGAGATCACCCCCTGTGAACAAGTGGTAGATCATGCTGAACCATAACATGTATTGTCACCGGAGCAGTCACCTCCTCGGATACGATCGCACTTCTCTCCTGGAAGTAAGTCTGTT
The DNA here is from genome assembly GCF_905171765.1 of Bufo bufo. Classification (NCBI taxonomy): domain Eukaryota; kingdom Metazoa; phylum Chordata; class Amphibia; order Anura; family Bufonidae; genus Bufo; species Bufo bufo. The sequence goes on from NC_053389.1 coordinate 272,455,075, forward strand.
GTCTGTCCCTGAACGGCTCTCTCTGTCACGGCGTCCCCGTCCAGTATCTTGAGAATTCGTCTGCCGCCTTTCTCCTTCACTCATATCCTGACGCTGTGATGAGGATCTCTGTCTGCGTTCCTCTCCCCACTCCTGCCTTCTGTTCTGTAGAGAGTCCAACATTTCCTCTGCCGCCAACGGCTCATGAAATATAATCGTAGATCCATCTGCATGGGTAACGCACAGTTTTGCTGGATACATTAGCTGGAATTTGATTTTTCTTTGATATAGCTGCGAACAAACATAGCTAAACTCTCTTCTTTTCTTTGCAACTGCCGCTGAATAATCTGCAAACAGCAGCACATTATTTCCTTGTATTCTGAGGGGGCTTTTCCTATTCCGGAATGCTCTTAAGATGGCTTCTTTATCACAGTAATCAAGATACTTCATGATTACTTGCCGTGGTTTTACAGACGCACCATGTGTCTCCCCCAATCTTTTCACCTGTGAGCTCTCAATAGGCCCAATTCTGTGCGCTCTCTCCACCTTATGACGGCCCTCTAGGCCCAGAGCCTGCGGCAAATCTAATTCACAAAGTCCTTTCAAGTCCATTGCTTTTACCGACTCTGGTAAGCCGATCAAGCGCAGATTGCTACGTCTCGACCTGTTTTCCAGGTTCTCCACCCTGTCCATTAAAATCGCGTTTTGTTTGGACAGTTCACTCAGGGTGCGAGCATGACTGGCAGTATCACTCTCAATAGAATGCGCTCTCTGCTCCAACTCCTCTAACCTGCCATCATGCTGATGAATCATTTCATGTAGCTGTTGCAGGGACGCTGACAGCGTTTTCGTCAGCGTATCCCTGATATCAGGAGCCAAATAAGTTGCCACTTCTATAGCCAGTGGCGTCATCGGTGTCATCGACTCCACTGCTTGCGACTCACCCCCGTCATGAATGCCGATCACCGGTTCAGGTGTAGAAGCGCATGTCTCCGCCATCTTGCCTTGTGAGTCTCCCGCGCTGGCCGACATGGTGGACTTAATGCTGCTGCTCCGTAAAAGGTACCGCTCCATGCACTAAGCACTACGATCAACAGCAGACCTCAGCTTCTTTTTTAGTAGTGTTCCCACGCATACACACACGGTGGGGATCTAGTTTCACTCCGCTGCTAGCATCCCAGCGCCGGAACCGGAAGTCTTTTTTTTCCTTTTATTTGTATTTTCATTTTTTTACTTTTTATATATATTTGCCACATAATTTGGCCCCAAAAGGTCCATAAAAGATCTTTGGGGACACAGGCTTTTTTTTTTGTTGTTGCACTATTTCCACTGTCCCTGGAGCATCCTAAGGAGCCCCAGTTACAGGGAAAACCTGCTGAGGGCGGCTTTGTACAAGGCAGAGCTGGTGAGGCTCTGCACTCCTCTGCCCCTGACAACCAGCAATCGCCTAGTCTAAACTGCTCAAGGCACTGCTCACCTATCTGAGAAGAAGGCAGAAACTCTGATAAACCTCTTCTGCCTTCTCCTTGGCTCCCCCACTGTCTCTGTAAGTAATTCTGCAATTGTGCAGCGCTCTGGGCAGAAACACAGCTGATGGCACGATCAGCTGTGTTTCTGCCCAGCAGGATGGGGGCCGCAAACCCTGGCTCTGGGGGCCGCAAGTTGTGCACCCCTGCTCTAAGAGTAACGGCAGTGCCCCCATTGCTTGGAGAGGCTTATTTGCATATATTATAACTTCATTTTTCTCGGCAATGCAGGCACATATGAACATGACCTGTTACATCAGCTGCCAAGTGCACATGTAACAGGTCAGCCAGTCTCATGGGTACAAATCTGCTGACCGATAACCTTTAAGAGGTAGATACCACTACATGACATCCAAATTGCTCATGAAGACAACCTGTTTAAGTTGGCAATACCCAATGGTGTGGCCTGAGCCTGATGATTTTATGTTCGATTTCAACACGGCCAATCCTTTGTTCTCCTAGCAGATAAACTGTTGCCAGAGGTGTTTGACAGCAGCTTGGTCCTCTGACCATATTAATATAAATAGGGATTCTCTGCCAATCTGAGGGATCATGTTTATGGGATGTCTGTAGTGATTGCTGCTGAGGGTTCAGGTGGCAGCTATCTCAAGTATTGCCAGCTTTATTGTGCTATAGGGTATAGTTGTGCCTGGTACTGTATATCCTTGGTAGGATATCTGAAAAAGATGAAACACCAAAATCTGGCACAATTTGGCTCCGATTTGTGAATCTGTCACAAAGAAAGCCAACCAATAGGTGGACAAAGATATGTTTCTAGCCATTGTAAGGGATCATCTCTTTTCGGGGGGGGGGGTCACACACACAGATATCTTCGCAGACACGGTTATAATGTTCAAACTCTTGCTTTATTTCAGACACTTCAGCAAAGCACAGGTTACAAAGTCGCTAGGCTCTAACTAAAACACATAAACGTGTCCCTGATTCACCTAAAGAGCCCTGTTCACACATGGAACACAAATGCGGCTTTCCTCAGCCATACAGTCCAGTAACCTCCAACTGTGATACTTCAATACCTTTAGGGGGATTGTGGCCCAGTAGTCCTCCCGACTCTGGCCTCGTGATCTTTGTTTTACATGCATCACAGTGTCCCCCAAAGTTCAGGCAATCGCCTAGCCTCGTGGCCCCTCAGCCAACCCAGCTGAGACCACTCACACAGAGCCTCTGCTCCAGGATCACACACACTTCCCCCAGATTGACATACTGGGAGGCACTTTATGCCGCCCTGATTACAGCTGGCCTCATCTGTGATCACCTCAGGTAGAAGGGAATACCTGTGTGAAGGGTGTGGATTGGCAGATCCCACTGCCAAGCCTAGCCGCCAATTCAATTAAAATCTAGCCCAGAATTAATAAACCAAACTATCTCAGCAAACTATGATTTGCTGAGACTACTACAACTCTCTGGATTTTACTTGTCTCACCCAGTGGCGTGACCAGGGTGTTTGGCACTCGGGGCGGGTCATTTCTCTGGCACCCCCCCCCCCCCAATACTTGACCACATACCTCTTACATCCAGGGACATCTCATGTCATGTAGACCTTCTCTTTCCTCTTCTCCTCCGTTAGACCGTCATGAGAAATTCTTTCAGCCGCATCTCGTCTCTACAGAGTTTGTAACACAGACACGTTAGATTTCTCAATTTTTCCATCAACCTCTCCATCCTGGTGTCCCCACAGTGTCCTCCTGCTGCCACCCCCAATACCTGTGCCTGTTGTGCCCCCCAATGCCCCAGGTACTATACTGCTGAAAAAATAGTGACCCTAATAGACATAATTGGAGTCCTTTATCAAACTGGTGTAAAGTAGAACTGGATTTCCAAAAGAGCTGTCAAAAATGAAAGATGGAATCTGATTGGTTGCTATGGGCAACTAAGCCAGTTCTACTTTACACCAGTTTGATAAATGACCCCAAATGTTCCTATAGTGTCTACAGCAGCTATAACGTCCCCTAGAATGCCCCCAGTAATAATAATAACACCCTATATTGTGCTCCAGGTAATAATCCCTCTATAGTGTCCCCAGAAATAATAGACTGGCCTCTACAGTGCCTCCCCAATAGCAAGGACCCCATGCTGCCCCCCACACAGTAGTGTCCCCCACACAGTAATTTCCCCCACACTGCCCCCACACAGTAGAGTCCCCCACGCTGCCGTGTCCCCAACAGTAGTGTCCCCCACGCTGCCCCGCACACAGTAGTGTCCCCCACGCTGCCCCCCACACAGTAGTGTCCCCCATGCTGCCCCCCACACAGTAGTGTCCCCCATGCTGCCCCCCACACAGTAGTGTCCCCCACGCTGCCCCCCACACAGTAGTGTCGCCCACACAGTAGTGTCCCCCATGCTGCCCCCCACACAGTAATTTCCCCCACGCTTCCCCCCACACAGTAGTGTCCCCCATGCTGATCCCCACACAGTAGTGTCCCCCACGCTGCCCCCACACAGTAGTGTCCCCCACACAGTAATTTCCCCCACACTGTCACCCCATGCTGCCCCCCACACAGTAGTGTCACCCACGCTGCCCCCCACACAGTAGTGTCCCCCACACAGTAGTGTCCCCCACGCTGCCCCCACACAGTAGTGTCCCCCACACAGTAGTGTCCCCCACGCTGCCCCCACACAGTAATTTCCCCCACACTGCCCCCCACACAGTAGTGTCCCCCATGCTGGCCCCCACACAGTAGTGTCCCCCACGCTGCCCCCCACACAGTAGTGTCCCCCACGCTGCCCCCACACAGTAGTGTCCCCCACACAGTAATTTTCCCCACACTGCCCCCCACACAGTAGTGTCCCCCACGCTGCCCCCACACAGTAATTTCCCCCACATAGTAGTGTCCCCCACGCTGCCCCCCACACAGTAGTGTCCCCCACGCTGCCCCCACACAGTAGTGTCCCCCACGCTCCCCCCACACAGTAATTTCCCCCACACAGTAGTGTCCCCCACACTGCCCCCATACAGTAGTGTCCCCCACACAGTAGTGTCCTCCACGATGCCCCCCCCCCACACAGTAGTTTCCCCCACGCTGCAATCCCTCCCATAATAAATTGCCCCCCCCACTGTGCCACACAGTATCCCACCATATTCCCCCCACGTCCTCCTGTGTGCACCCCCCTCATGTCCCCCAAAGTTGCCACATTATAATAAAAAATAAAAGTTTGCCCCCACATGTCCTCTGTGCACCCCGCCCCCTCATGTCCCCCCAAAGTTGGCACATTATATTATAAAATAAAAGTTTGCCCCCACACGTCCTCTGTGCACCCTGGCCCCCTCATGTACCCCCAAAGTTGGCACATAAAAGAAAAAAAAAGGAAACCCTAAAAAGCTAAATACTTACCTGTGCTTGCTTGCAGAGTCCCGGCACTGTGCTGCTGAGTCCCGGCACTGTGCTGCTGAGTCCCGGCACAGGCGCGCGCGATGATGACGTCATCACGCGTGCCTGCTCCGGGATTTCACTACTGCATAGGCTTCAGGCCTACTAGGCCTGAAGCCTATGGCGGTGATCGGCGGCGGGGCAGGGAACTATGCACTCCGCTCCCTGCCCCGCCGCAGTATGTGCGACTGGGTCACGGATGTCAGCGCTTCAGCAATGAGCGCTTCCATCTGTATTGATGGAAGCGCTCATTGCTTCTGGGCCTGCTGGCACCCCCGTCAGAGCCGGCACCCGGGGCTCCCTGCCCCACCCTGGGCACGCCACTGGTCTCACCCATCTGAGGTACCTGAGTGGGACATACGGATGGAGTAGAGTTAACACTCCTGTTTTCTGAGATTTTTGAGTTTTGTTATCTAATCTAAGCAAACACCTTCAATTGCTTTTCAATGGCTTTTGTCTCAAGATAACGCGATGAGTTAAGAAATTTGAGTTAAGAGCTCGAGTGCTAACCCTGCTACATCTGTACACGCCTTCCAGCACTGTTCACATTACCACACCATGCATCATGTTTATCATGCAACATGAGCCACTATGTTTATCTTTAGATCGCCTTACACTGTCTTTACTTGTATTGTATGGCTGAGTTTTGGCGCACATTGTTGCATCTTAGGCCACACCCACTTTCCACTAAATCACGCCCTGCCTTAAGGTAGCAGGAAGTAGTGAACATGTTTGTTGCTGCTGATGAATAGTGATGAGCGAAGCGAGCTTCAGATGCTTCATCCGAAGTCGCTTAGTGTAAAACTTTGGATTAATACTGTCTCCCTAGGGTATAAAAATGTATGGGCTCCGATGAGTCGAAGTTAGTTATTCGCAAAGTCGCAGGTGACTTTGTTGAATAACTTTGGTAATTGATTTTTAAATAAAACTTGATACCAAACTCTGCTTTGGTTCTGATTGGTACCTCGACTCACCATGTGGTCAGACTTGGTATTGCACAAAGTATTACAATTATCAATGACTATAATACTTTTTTAAGCATTATATTAAGTGTGATAATTCTGTATTCTATTAATATATACAGAATGAGAAAATGTATGGTTTCCTTGAGTATCTCTACTCAGAATAGCTTCTTATCATATACTGTAAATATGAATATTGAATATGAATATTGTATATTCCCGGGTATTAAAGAGGACCTGTCACCTGTCCTGTCTGTTTTAGTAACTATTTCCATAACCATTATGGAGCACCATTTCTTATAACTATATGCAGTGCCATTACTGTTATTCCTGCTCTAGAATTGTGTGAATACAAGTAAAACTGGTTGTTACCATTTAGGGGTGAGCCCCTGCAACGTCTGACACTGTCCAATCAGTGCTGCCAGTGGGAGGCCATGCAAGGACACAACCACAATGAGTAACACCCAGTTGTATCTTTATTCTTAAACTTCTAACACTGTGATAGCTCCTCCAGCACTCCAGCTGTGGTAAAACTACGACTCCCACGATGCACACTTGCTTGGCTGTACATAGAACTCCATAGAAATAAATGGAGCATGCTGGGAGTCGTAGTTTCACCACAACTGGAGTACCGGAGGTTAGCCATCACTGTTCTAGCAGGAATAATAGATGAATATGACAACATAGAGTCATAAAAATTGATGCTCCGGAATTGTTATTACATGGGGAGTACAAGAATTTCCTAAAACGGACATGACAGGGTACTGGTTATTCCCACTCGACCCCCCTTTTTCCTCAGGCTGCCCTCCACACACCATCCTGCCTCTTACTCCCCCTCCAACCTTCATCCCTTCAAATAAGACACCGACACATGGATGGAATAAATTGGCCACAACAGCCTTTTATTAAACAAACATACATATAAATTAACCCCACATTAACCTAACCCAGGGGGAGGTCCTTGAAGCCCAAAACCTTGGAAACCATGCTGGGGTGGACCGACCTTACCTCCAGCCGTTGCACCTTAGCTCGGAAGCACCACAGTTGACTCACCCCAACAATCCCGCCACAGCCGCCAACCAACCATGGGAGTCCAGCCCCCACCGTGGGGCCCTCCCATCCTCGTCCTCTGATAAACCCACCGACTCCAAGGACCTCCCACCGCCACCAAAGCCTAGGAGTGACCTCTTAAGCCTTGGCGTCCCTCCACACCCGCACCGCAACCTCCATGCCTTCCTGTAAGGCCAAACACCACATGTCTATACCCAGCGCATTTAGCTGAACACCATCACTGCCCCAATAACCGCCAACACCCTTCTCCAGCTCCCGGTGCCTGACCGCCAACGCCCCATTCCGAGCCATAAACCTACCTATGGACCTATTCGCCTTAACCCGCGCCTTATTCACACCCTCAACCGAGCGCGCCCCCCTCCAAGCCATCCGCGGCACCATGTCCGACCAGACCGTCACCATGTCCGGGTAGAGGGACCACAATCTGAGCAGATAAAATTTAACATCCCTCACCAACTCCCGTGAAGGACGCGCACAAATATCATTGCCCCCCACGTGCAAGACAAGTACGTCCGGAGCCCTGTCCTGCTTCACGAACCGGTGGAATTCCAGCAACATTCCTTTCCACATCATGCCCCGCCTGCCAATCCACCTTATCACCGCCACTTCACGCGTGAAACCGAGCTGCTGACCATCAGGCCGGACTGCCGCACGAAGTGCTCCCCAGAAAACGTAGGAGTGCCCTAGCACCCAAACCAACACCGGACCGGAACCTGTAACGAAAACAAAAGCATATCAGAACCACAATCGATTAGCCAATCACCCACGTCCAACACAAAAAATTACCCCACCACAAAGTCACCACCCCCCAAGCCGCTCCAGGCGCACATAAGACCTAAACCGCACTGATTCCCATCTCCCGATCTTCCTAATGACCTCCTCCCCTAAACCCCATCTGGCGGCCTCCGTTGCCGCACCTATTTGAAAGGAATGGCTAGCATATCCCGCATCCCCCAAACCCAACCTAACTAAGCACTGTCTGAACACTGTCGTGAACTGAAACCTTGACAGAAAAGAACCGTCAGCGTGCACCAACAGAGGAGTCACCACCCCGCCCCATTCACCACCGTAATCCCGCAAGCAACGCACAGGGCACATCTCACAATCCGGGACACTAAATAACACCACCCGCCTGCCTCTACCCTCCACGTCGGTCTTGGATCGCCGTAAAACTAGCTCCACCCGATCCGAAAAAACATCCACATCGTCACGCAACAGGCCCCCCAACCTATCCGTTGCCCGGCAGACAAGCTCCCCCAATCTCAATGCCCCGAAAAACGCTAGCGAAAAGGCCAAGCGGAACAAACAAACCTCCCACAACGATGTGCACACCTCCACCAACATCCTACCTAACAGCAACAACAGAAAAAACTACACCGGACGGCGAGGATCCTTCCCCGTACCAACCCTGCGCCACCCCTTTTAAGCCCTCCTCACCAAAAAAGCCTTTGTAACGTCGAACATGCCCCGTAAACGAAACCCAAAAGCCACTCCCGCGATCCAACTATTCATCTTGGTGACAGACCATCCATCCTCCCTGCAGTGCCCGATAAACAACAAGAGGGGAATCTCCAAATCCTCCCGGTCCCCCACCCCCAACCTCACCTTCCACTCTTCCCACCCCCGCCAAGCTCCTGCATACTTATCACACGTCTCAGGCGCCAAAGATGAACGGATCAAGCCCATAACTGCGGCTCCAGGATTCCCCAAATCGCCGCCGGACACTCCAGGCCCACCTCCGCTGCACCAGGAGCCAGCTGCCGGAAACGGTCCCACTGTGAACGAGAGAGGGCGTCAGCAATACAGTTATCCACACCGGGCACATGCACCGCCACAACCCATGCGTTAAGTAGCAGGCATTCCAGCACCAACTTCTGTAGAAGCCGCAAAACCAATGGTGAAGAAGCCGACAAACTGTTAATTGCTTGCACCACACCCAAATTGTCACAGTGGAACCGAACCGTCTTGTTCCGAAACATGTCCCCCCACAACATCACTGCCACCACAATCGGAAACAGCTCTAATAACGCTAAATTGCGCACCCATCCCTTACTGACGCAACTGTCCGGCCACTTCCCCGCACACCACTGGCCTCCCAAATAAACTCCATACCCACAACCCCCCACCACATCAGAAAACAATTCAAAATCAAACGAGCTAACATCATCCATGAACAAGGATCGCCCATTATACTGTTCCAAAAACATGCCCCAAACCTTCAGGTCAGCCTTCAACTCCCGACCCAACCTAACACAAAATGATGAGGAGCCCGAACCCCCCCCCCCCCCCCCCGTAGCCCCTGCCAGCCTCCTACAGAAAATCCTCCCCATAGGCATAACCCGGCATGCAAAATAAAGCTTCCCCAGAAGAGACTGCAATTCCCTCAATTTGATTTTTGACAACCTCCCCGCCCTAGCCACTTCCTGTCTAAGGTCCTCCACCTTGTCCAATGGCAGTCTGCACTCCATCCTCCCAGAATCGATTACTATCCCTAAGAAGCTAAATTCCGTAGCCGGACCCACCGTCTTCTCCCCCGCCAATGGAACCCCAAACGCCTCAAACAATGCAAACAATGTGTGCAACAAAACTGAACAAACCCGGGACGGGCCGGACCCACACAAAGGAAATCGTCCAAATAGTGGATGACCGATTCACACCCCGACGCATCCCGAACTGCCCACTCTAAAAAAGAACTAAACGCTTCGAAGTATGCGCACGATAAGGAGCACCCCATCGGTAAACAATGGTCCACGAAAAAAAAAACGTTCCAAAAACACCCCAACAGATGCAGACTATCGGGATGTACTGGCAAAAGTCTAAACGCCGCCTCAATGTCGGTCTTCGCCATCAGCGCTCCCCATCCACACCTCTTCACCAATGCCACTGCCGCGTCAAACGACGTATAGACCACGGAACACATCGCCGGGTCGATACCATCATTGACCGACGTTCCCTTAGGGAAGGACAAATGGTGAATCAGCCGGAATTTATTGACCTCCTCCTTTGAAACCACCCCCAAGGGCGACAAACGCAATGCCGCCAAAAGGCGGCTCCAAAAACGGGCCCGCTATCCTGCCTAACCTAACTTCTTTGTCCAATTTTTCCGTGACGACCCCCGGGTGCTCCATAGCCGACCGCTAATTCTTTTTAACCAAAACAGCGTCGGTCGAAACAAACGGAATCCGAAAACCCGACGCATACCCATCTTTCAATAACTCCGCCGCTTCCCTATCCGGATACCTATCGAGGTACGGAACCATCCTTGCTAGACGCACCGGCGTCTCCCCCTTTTCCAGAGCTATCCCCTCCCCTTTGCCTCCCCCCTTTAAAACATCTCGCTGCTCCATGAGCCCCCCCGCAAGTTGAGCACTCGTGCTTAAACTTGCACTTTGCCCCGAACTTGCATCCCCCCTCATTAAACAGGAAGCACAGCCCCTTTGCGGATGCTGTCGCAAAACCAGACTGGCCTCCTCCCCCCACCTCCCCCGAAAGGGCTGTCCCCCTCTAACCGGCGCCGTTACTTTCAACCACAACGCAATATCTTTGTGGTTCCACCGGATCCCCTGACGCACCGCCTTGCGCTGCCGGAACTGCTCATCGTAGCGCAGCCAATCCAGCCCCCCATACACTCGATGGGCCTCCCCGATCGCGTCCAGATAACAAAAAATAGCGGAACAACATTCTGGCTAATCAATATAACACTGGCCAGGATCGCAAACGCCTGCAACCAGTTCGAACGTGCGCGGTATTAACCGATGTCTCCGCTTTTCCTCCTCCTCTTTTTTTCCCTCATCCTTCCTTGCCCTATCAAGATTAAACTTCTCAAGAGGGAGCAGGGAAAAAATATCCACATACTCCCCCTTCCAAATCCTATCCCTCACCTCCTGTTTTAGGTGCGCCCCCAGCGGCCCCTTAAAACAAACATATACCTCACCTTTTGCCCGGTCATCTAACCGCGCCTCCCCCACCTCCCCCACTCCGCCGGCCTGAGTCTGCACTGACACGCTGGTAGCCCGCACGTCCGATACGGCCCCCCCCTCCGCTCTGTACCCCGCTAGGACCCCCCCTCGCCCCCCAAGCCGGCAGCTGTGACAGGCCCCCCGCCCCCCAGCTGGCCGCCAGGCCCGCCAAACCCCCCAGCAACTGCCCTAAACCTCTGCTCAAATCAAGGTGGGCCCCCCACCCCCACCCCCAGCCCCTGCCAAACTAGCCCCCAACTGTACTAATGGTCCCCAAGGCGTCTCACCTGGCTGCGTGGGTGCTGTGACCCCACCAGCCGCAGGTCCTGCATCCAGATGAGCTGATCTCTGCGCTGATCCTCCAGGGGCATCTTCCTCCAGGAGTCGCACCCCTCTTTTAGCCATGGATCCACTGCTGCTGGCAATTTCTTCAAGGAGGGTCGGCCCCTCCCCCTCTGCGCTCCTGGAAGTCACCACCGGGAGCCTGCTGCCTCCTCCCTCGTGGCCTGCAGCAGCTCCGCCATGCTCTCCACCGCTCCCCCGCTGAGAGGCCCCAGTCCCCACTCCATGGACTGGGCCTGCCGTACCGGGTCCCGTCTCCACACGCCGACCGTCACGCCGGGCAGGCCTGGCACAGCCTGCAGCAGAGCTCCGCCGCTGAGCAGGATTCCTCCCACGCTGAGGCGTCCGGGGAGGCACAGGTACCGACAGCCCCAGGCGTGGAGGGTCCCTTGGGGGGCTCCTTCTTCGGCGCTGAGCCATAGGGGGCGCCATCTCAGGACTGAGGCGTGCCGGCTACAAAGGACCGCCGCGGCCGGGACGTCCGAGGCAGAGACACAGCGGGAGCCTCTGCCACCCCCTGCAGCAGCTCCTGGACCCAACCTTGCAGCCAGTCTTCACCCTTCTCGGCCGCCGCTGCTCTAAGCTGGGAGATAATCTGCTCCATGATGCGTCCGGATGGCGGTCAGTACGCACAAAATGGCCCCTCTATCTTGCCTCGCTCCCCCTTTTTACCCCTCTGGCTCCCCCCCCGTAAATCAAACCCACCAATCCCTAACTATCCACAGGGAGGGGTCTCCTTAAACCACCCCCTGTCATGTTCGCCTTCCCCTAAGCTGCGCCTTCAGTCCGGCTCGTTCTTTTCAGGAGTGGTGGCAGGTCCTCTTTAAACTCTCACACTAATCTGAAGGGCAAAGCTTATTGTGAATTCCCCCTGTACATTCAGGTCTGCAGAACAATACCTGTGCGTCAGTGAGGCTGCATGGAAATCTATATAAGGGCTTGTTCACATGAATGTATCCATTTTTGCGGACCGCAAAACACAGATGCTGGCTGTGTGCTTTTTGAATTTCGCGGATCGGTACGTCCTTCTCCATAATATTGCCTATTGTCTGCAAATACGGACAAGAATAGGACAAGTTCAATCTTTTTTGCGGGGCCACATAATGGACATACGGACGGGGACAACATACAGTGTGCCATCTGCATCTTTTGCGGCCCCATTAAAATGATTTGGTACGCATCCGATCCACAAAATTGCGGAAGGGATGCGGACAGAAAAATACTGTCGCGTGAATAGACCCTAAGAAGAAGATATTAGCATCATTCCTTAGATATCTGGCTGGCACAGCTCTGCTGCAGAGTTGTGTGAGTCCCATAAATTTAAAGTAGATTAAAAGAAAATGTGTGACAATTAGTGCAGGCATAAAATGACAGTCGCTGTCAAATCAGAGCTGGTGTGACTGTTCAACAAAGGGTGAGAAAGGTTTTGAGAGACAGCGCTTGTTAAATCGTGAAAAGAATCTGTGAATAAATGCGTTCTCATTTACAAGACAATTAGTTCTGTTCACCATGGTTAGGATTCAGAGAAAATATGTGTAAACCCAATCTGGTTTTTAAAGGGGCCATTTGTCCTACTTCAATATCAAGGGAATGGTGAAATATCACTTAAAGTTAAAAACCACCCAAAAGACATGCCACTTTATTCCTTTGTGGTAGTCTTTAAAGAGGTCTTTCAGGTTTAGGGCCCTTTTTAACTAGCTCCCGGAGAATGTGATATTTAAAGTGGTTGTGTCACTTCAGCAAATACCGTAGCATTTATTATGTAGAGAAAGTTAATACAAGCCACTTACTAATGTATTGTGATTATCCATATTGCCTCCTTTGCTGGCTGGATTCATTTTCCATCACATTATACTCTGCTCGTTTCCATGGTTACAACCACCCTGCAATCCATCAGTGGTGGTCGTGCTTGTACAACTATCTCTGGTGGCTAGGATCATAGCACCAAACTTGTTCTTAGTGTGCAAGCACGACCACCACATATGGATTGCAAGGTGGTCATAACCATGAAAACAAAAAGTGTATAATGTGATGGAAAAATGAATGCAGCCAGCAAAGGAAGCAATATGGACAAGCACAACACATACTACCATCTGAGTGACAACTCTAAAGGTCTCCTGATTGAACATGTGAGGGCAGCAGAGGGAATGGGCTGGGGATAGTTCAGTGCACTGCGCGTGAAGATAACTCCTCCTGGGCACCTACTATCCCAACTCTAGACACATTAAATGGATTATCCAACTCCTAAAATGCCTCCCCGGGCCCCTCAGAGAGATTGTACTTACCTGGCTCTTTGGCACCCGCATCGCTTCTGATGTCTGCCCGGCCGCCGCTACATCTCCCCGTCGCGCCATCTCCCCGTCGTGCCAATGAAAACATCTGGCGTCGTGGGGGGCAGCCAGTAGCAGGCCACGACAGGGACGACTCTCTCTAGCATCACTGGTGATGCTAAGGAAGCTCTTTCCCGGGGAGCCACGTAAGTACAATATCTGTGGGGAGGCATTTTAGGGGTTGGATAACCCATTTAAGACTTTCATTTCTTGGTCATGCAAGGAGCCTAACCAATCCATGCACATAGTCATGTGTACATTTTCTCCCCATAGCCTACATAGTTCTGTCAGCTTTTTTGAGGGGTCAACACTGCTGACAGACTACCTCTAAAATAGGGCCATTCCTATCAATGTTTTGCTTGAAACATCACAAAAAAGAATAATACACAATTATATTAGCATTTAGCATTTGCTGTGCTAAAACTAATTGTTTTGCATATATTTTTTGATGTTTTTATTTTTAGTATATATTTGCCTGTCCTTTATTACAGGGGTGCTGTGATATTAGGTATTAGATTCACTATTGGAAATTTTGAAGGTTTTATGTCCTCATGCTGTTTACCTTCCCTCTTATGTATAATTGTTGTATGTCATAGAACGATCTTTTGGCGTACCTCAATATAGGTTGATACTGCAGTGGAACATTTAGTATTTGGAATGCAAGTGTTTGTGGTTTTTAATTATTTTTAAGCGCCCATGATTTTTGTGTATAATAAAGTTTATGATTAGAATTTATTATTGTTTTGGCTGTGCACATTTTTGATGTGTTCTTTGTTTTCTGTACTTCTCCTCCTGCATACTCAATTTGTCTGTCCATCTACACCATCCACAAAATGACTATACCCCACCTCCGAGGTTCCTCCGAGGTTCCTTTAACAATGAAGGTTCCGCACCCTAGAGTTTACATGACTGCCATTCTGATAGTTGCTCCAATGCTCATAGTTGCTATTACTCAAATTGCCTTACTAAAAAAGAAATTATGAGGAAATATATGAGGATTAGCTAACAAGGTAATTCTCCAAAATACACATAAATGTATCATTTTTTTTATTTTGTATCATAACCCATATATTATCAGTGTCTGAGTGGGATGCTAGGGCCCACCAATAAAATTCTGGACTGTAAAGCTACATGCAAATATTACCTGATCACACAGCGGCAAACAGCAGCAAGATGCTAAAAGATTGATTATGGGGGTCCCTGCAGCGATTTTGAGAAGAAGGGTCCCTGGGGGAAAAGGATACATTACTGGTCAGCCTGCCTCTGTACCTAGAAGTAACCTCAGCCACCCAATGCGCCTATAATAATAAACTGGGGAAATTGCTAAATAAGGCTACTTTCACATTAGCGTTTTTGCTAAGCGAAAACGCTTACGTTACTAATAATACAACCATCTGCATCCGTTCTGAACGGAACCGGTTGTATTATCTGTAACATAGCCAAGACGGATCCGTCATGAACTCCATTGAAAGTCAATGGGGGGGACGGATCTGTTTTCTATTGTGTCAGAGAAAACGGATCTGTCCCCTTTGACTTGCATTGTGGGTCATGACGGATCCGTTTTGTTCCGCATCCCATGATGGAAAGAAAACCGCAGCTTGCTGCGGTTTGCTCTCCGGTATGAGAACGCAACAGAATGCATTTTTTTACGGTATTGAGACCCTATGGCGAATCTCAATACCGGAAAATAGAAACGCTAGTGTGAAATTAGCCTAATCTACCAGTTTTTGTACTAACATAGGCTGATATAGATGGGCAGCGTACAGCACCTCTATGTAGTGCACTCAGTTTGGTGTATCATGTGCCACTTGTGTAGGGAGTGAGTGAGTAGGGCCCCACTTTGATCTGGGACCCACAGGAGGATTCACCTGTCCCCCATGAGCGAGTCCGAGCCTGTATAGTATATTCTGTTTCTCAGACTATAAGAAGCCCGATGCTATAAAACCTGCTCATCTATAGGGGCTTCCTGGTGCCTGAAATAGGGTACACAACATCAAGGCACTCAGCACGTCATGAGGATATTATGTGATAGGAGATCCCAATGTGCCTGTAAATTATACATAACTAGAAGTATTAAACAGAATTGTGAAATATGAACATAAGCAGGGGGTGTTCTTCCAATTAAATCCTGTTACGTAATAATTACAGTTAGGTTATAACAAGATTGATTGTAAATTGGAATAAATTATGATTACACGTATTCAAAGGTGGTTCGGGAGCAATGTCTGGGGTGTGATCATGACTGTCACTTCACACAACTCCATCTCATTCTCTGCTTGCGGTCTGTGAATGGAAAGACTCTTGTTTCTGAGTTATAGGTGGGAGACAACCCCTATGGTCTCCATCAAAGATCATCCTCCTGCTCTACAGGATGGGTCAAGTTCTCTTGCTATCCAAGGCAAGGGTTTTAGGATCCTTTGGGAAGACCTTTAACCTCTCCAAACATGTCTGTTTAGTAACTATTTGCATTCCCCATGTAAAAAAAAATTCTGGAGCACAGATTCTTATTCTATTATTCCTGCTAGAAGTTATTATTATTTATTATTAAAGCGCCATTCATTCCATAGCGCTGTACATATGAGAAGAGGTATACATACATAATACAGACAATTGCACTAATCATAAACAAGACAAGTTACAAACTGGTACAGAAGGAGAGAGGGCCCTGCCTGTGAGGGCTTACAATCTACATGGTATGGGAGAAGGACACAGTAGGTGCGGGTGAAGTTGGTCATGGCGGTATAGAGGCAGCAGGGTCACTGGTTGTAGGCTTGTCTGAAGAGGTGGGTTTTCAGGTTTCTTTTGAAGGATTCCACTGTCGGTGAGAGTCTGATATGTTGGGGTAGCGAGTTCCTGAGTATGGGAATGAATTGCTAGCAGTTTGCAATGAAGGTCCAGCTGTGTGTTACCAGTTGGGTGGGGGGTACTTTGTGCTGGCAGTAATGATTGCATAGTGTCAGACTGTAGCTCCCTTCTGGACCTTCATTGCAAACTGCTAGTAATGTATTCATGACTGATAGCAGGAATAATAGAGGAATGGCACAGCATAGAGTCATAAAAATAGATGCTCCAGAATTGTTATTACATGGGGATGCAAGTAGCTACTAAAACAGACATGTCAGGAGAGGATGCAGGTCCTCTCTAAGGTTTAGCGTGATAGCTAAATGATATTCATGGAGCAGGAATAGTGGCCACATTGATTGCCATCCAGTTTTCTCAGACACGGATATAACAGCCAAATAAAGGCAGAACAAGGCAAATCAAGGAGTGTGAACGCTCTATATATACTCCGTATAGTGTATATTTCTGCACCGCCACCTTTAATAAACAGTTCACTATCACCTGCACATATTGCAGCTGTATTAACTCACATCAGTGCTTATGTTATACAGTAAGTCCCCTCTATAATTTTATTTCTTTGGTGCGGGGGGAGAGCCCACTGGGGTATATTTTGACTTTTGGTCCAATGCCAAATTTTATTTTCCATCTGAAGTAATAGTCACAAAAACAGGTGGCAAATAGATTTTATATGAAAAGGGATTTTAAAAACTGGGGCTAAACACCTGTCTGAAACCGGATCCTTCCTGCACAAATCTGCTGATGAAATGGAGAAAATGCTCAGTGATTTCCCAGGGTTTTTCAAGGCTTTGCCACAAATTGTATCTGGGATAGAATCATTCAGTTCTACCATGGTGCATAAGACAGAAACTGAAATATTGTTAAAGGAGTTGTTCGACCAGTACATATAATATTTATTGTACAGATCATGAAAAATTTATAGTATTTGATATTTACATGCATTAACCCAAGCCGCCTGACGCCATAATAGTTCAAGGAGGCAGGAAGATGGTTCCCATGAGATATCGTACTCTTATATTGCAGTAATGGCACAGGAACCTGTGCAAGCGCCATCACACATGGGTGCCAGCTGTATTATATAGCTAGCACCCTGCTTTAACTCCGATCCCTGCAGTTTAACCCCTTAGACGCCATAAACGGTGTGGTTAGCCAAAATAGGGACTGTTATAAGGTACTGCATTATTTCTAGGCTGGATGTTTGTACATAAAAAGGTTGCAGAAATTCAGGTGTTGGCTGCAAACCGGGTAAGTGGTTAAAGAGAGCTACCTATTAGGCAACATGTCTGATTTACAGGAGAAGACATAATGCTCTGCAATACAGAAGTACTGTGGTGTCTTATATGTGTAGGCTCAAGATCCCTGCTGGAATTTAGAAGAAAATATAAAAAAAAGGAAGATTTTAAAAAGTGGAAAAACAAAAATTCAAGTAAAACAACACCGTTTTTGTTTACGAATGCTTTTATGTACGTCATTTGCATTCTGGGAATGCGGACTGTGGTTACACAGCTTAGGCCTGGCCACAATGAATGGGATTGGAGGTAACTCCGATCCTGGACATTTAACACCTCAGATCCCACAGTAAATGGCGACCATGGTACCTGGCTGGTTTGACAGACAGACTGGACTCTCTCTGTACTCCAATTGGTCAGTAAAAATCCAGTAGATTGCAATAGTATACCGTTGCAGTTTATGGTATAAGCAATAGGAGGGTCAAATTTCCCGTCCCGTTAGGGGAATACAAATTACATGTCTGAAAAATGTCTGAACTATTGAAAACCTGTATCCTGTGCGGTGACCACTGTAATAGAAAAGAAATAAAACTGCATGATTTTCAGGTTTTTTTGGTCACCCTGCCCCACTCCCTGCCCCAATTTTAAATTTTTTATAAAAAGGTAAATAAAAGTTATATGGACCCCAAATTGGAACCAATAAAAACTAAGCTCTAGCCTTGAGCCCCTTACTAATCAGAATAGTTATAGTTTTCTTTTTGTATTTTACTACTTTATTCTATGCTTCATTTTCATTCAGTATCCAGAGCTTTAGAACTGTAGAAATGTCTGCAATATTTCACCTCTCAAAATCCCTTATTGGCCCCAAGCTGCCCATACACACATAGTGAAGGTGCTGATATTGCATGACTTTGATTTACACAGTCTTCTGAGCTCTTTGTACTCTTCCACAAATGTCTTGACAGACATCCATGTGAGATTATTTTGGTGAGGAAAAATTCACATTCAATAACTGTTGGCCGCACGATCATTTGATCTAGGAGAACAAAACACCATATATCTGCCATCTTCTGTGACTTTTTTGCACTTCTTGGCAGAAGGAGGAGGAATCTTTCTCTTCTTCTCCCTCTCCTTGATTCTCTTGAATCAAATCACACAAAGTTTTAACTTGGTAAAATCTGATTTTTTTTTTTTATTCAAACTTCCAAATTTTAGATTTTAAATTCAAATTCAAATTTTTTTTTTTATTCGATCATCTCTACTCATGATCCTTATGGCATGGGAGTCAAGACAAATGTGTTTTTGATATGTGCCCAGTGCTATGAAATCTGGTACTTTCTCCATGAGTTGGAATAGCCTCTGCGTGCTTCCATGTAAGAATGGAGTAATGTGGAGATACAATGTGGCCAGATAGAAAGATATGAATCAGAATTGCAATTACTGTAGGAGCTACAATGGCACAAGTTACCATATTCGTTGTCACCCAGCTTTTCTAGAATATATCACTGAAACACCTGAGTAGAGGACATCACAAGAACCTGTATTAAATGGTGATTTTTTATAAAGTAACACCTCAAGTCCTAATCCCAAATGATTACATGCAATATGATTGATCTGTGTTACGTCTCATGTCTAGGCTACATTTCCTGTTAGACCCTGGATATACTTTAACAGATACAGTATCTTGATATCAATATAGACTACAGCTATTGTAATGTGTGAGTCTCTCAATATGAGATAAAAATACTGATACTTATTGTGGCTTGAACAAATTAGTAATTAAAGTTTGTTGTCTGATTTAAAGCATACCTCTAATAATCCACTAGAGAATTTTGCAAAAAAAAATTGTTTCTAGCACATAAATTAAAACAAGCTGGAAGGGCTATCTTACATTTAGAACTGGCTGAGGATCCGCCAAAGTGGAGGCGGAGCCTCTTCATAACTCCGGCGAATCCACGGGCAGGTATAGAGGGTTTATTAACCCTTTCAGGACCGGGCCATTTTTCATTTTGCGTTTTTGTTTTTCACTCCCTGCCTTCCCATAGTCCCATTTTTCTGTTCACATAGCCTTATGAGTTTTTTTTTTTTTTTGAGGGACAAGTTGTACTTTCTATTGGCACCATTTACGGTTCCATACCATATAGTGAAAAAAAACACAACTCTGATAAAGTTTCTTTTTTTATTATTACACTGTACACTATGCGGTAAAATTTACCTGTTATCTTCATTCTCCAAGTCAGTACGGTTCCAACGATAAATACATTTTATAACCATATTCTGACCCCTATAACTTTTTTGTAGTTATGTGTACGGGGCTCATTTTTTGTGGGACGATCTGTTCTTTTCAGTGATTTGAAGTGTGTGCGACTTTTTGATCATTTTTGATAAAAAAAATTATTGGGTAGTTGGGTAATAGTATGGGCATTTTCGCACACGGCGATGCCCATGATGTTTATTTTTTTATTGGTTAAGTATTTTTATTTTAAGGAAAGGGGGGTGATTTTTTAAAATATTTGTAAAAACTTTTTTTTAGTTTTTTTTAAACTTTTTTTTAAGTCACCTTGGGTGACAATAACTGGCAATCATTAGATTGCCCATTGTGTTCGCTGATGGCTAAACATCATTGAACACTTCATTTGGAATATAACAATACAATGCTGCCACCTAGTGGCCTGTATTGGCATATTCCTGAAATAGGCATAGGCCTGAGGCTTCGGTGTATTTCAGCCAAGTAACAGGTTCCTCGATCTCAGCCAGGGAATGCTGTTACCGGACCAGAAGCGCGCAAATTCCGCTTCCGGACTGATCCAGGTAAAATGTATGCGATCAGCCTTATACAGGGAGTGCAGAATTATTAGGCAAATTGTATTTTTGAGGATTCATTTTATTATTGAACAACAACCATGTTCTCAATGAACCCAAAAAACTCATTAATATCAAAGCTGAATATTTTTGGAAGTAGTTTTTAGTTTGTTTTTAGTTTTAGCTATTTTAGGGGGATATCTGTGTGTGCAGGTGACTATTACTGTGCATAATTATTAGGCAACTTAACAAAAAACAAATATATACCCATTTCAATTATTTATTTTTACCAGTGAAACCAATATAACATCTCAACATTCACAAATATACATTTCTGACATTCAAAAACAAAACAAAAACAAAATCAGTGACCAATATAGCCACCTTTCTTTGCAAGGACACTCAAAAGCCTGCCATCCATGGATTCTGTAAGTGTTTTGATCTGTTCACCATCAACATTGCGTGCCGCAGCAACCACAGCCTCCCAGACACTGTTCAGAGAGGTGTACTGTTTTCCCTCCTTGTAAATCTCACATTTGATGATGGACCACAGGTTCTCAATGGGGTTCAGATCAGGTGATCAAGGAGGCCATGTCATTAGATTTTCTTCTTTTATACCCTTTCTTGCCAGCCACGCTGTGGAGTACTTGGACGCGTGTGATGGAGCATTGTCCTGCATGAAAATCATGTTTTTCTTGAAGGATGCAGACTTCTTCCTGTACCACTGCTTGAAGAAGGTGTCTTCCAGAAACTGGCAGTAGGACTGGGAGTTGAGCTTGACTCCATCCTCAACCCGAAAAGGCCCCACAAGCTCATCTTTGATGATACCAGCCCAAACCAGTACTCCACCTCCACCTTGCTGGCGTCTGAGTCGGACTGGAGCTCTCTGCCCTTTACCAATCCAGCCACGGGCCCATCCATCTGGCCCATCAAGACTCACTCTCATTTCATCAGTCCATAAAACCTTAGAAAAATCAGTCTTGAGATATTTCTTGGCCCAGTCTTGACGTTTCAGCTTGTGTGTCTTGTTCAGTGGTGGTCGTCTTTCAGCCTTTCTTACCTTGGCCATGTCTCTGAGTATTGCACACCTTGTGCTTTTGGGCACTCCAGTGATGTTGCAGCTCTGAAATATGGCCAAACTGGTGGCAAGTGGCATCTTGGCAGCTGCACGCTTGACTTTTCTCAGTTCATGGGCAGTTATTTTGCGCCTTGGTTTTTCCACACGCTTCTTGCGACCCTGTTGACTATTTTGAATGAAACGCTTGATTGTTCGATGATCACGCTTCAGAAGCTTTGCAATTTTAAGAGTGCTGCATCCCTCTGCAAGATATCTCACTATTTTTGACTTTTCTGAGCCTGTCAAGTCCTTCTTTTGACCCATTTTGCCAAAGGAAAGGAAGTTGCCTAATAATTATGCACACCTAATATAGGGTGTGGATGTCATTAGACCACACCCCTTCTCATTACAGAGATGCACATCACCTAATATGCTTAATTGGTAGTAGGCTTTCGAGCCTATACAGCTTGGAGTAAGACAACATGCATAAAGAGGATGATGTGGTCAAAATACTCATTTGCCTAATAATTCTGCACGCAGTGTAGCTGATCACATACATGTGCTGCAATTTCTGCAATTTAAAATAGCAGAAACCCCAAAGCTATGGCGCCCGCTGGGCACACGATCGGGCGCCATTTTTAAAGACCAGACATGTACATCATCGGGCGTGAAGGGGTTAAGATGGTGTGTAAAACACTGGTCTAAATACCGTATTTTTAGCCTTATAAGATGCACCAGCCCACAAGACGCACCTAGGTTTTAAAGGAGGACAATAAGAAAAAAATATTTTTCATTACACCTCAGGTCAGACCACCAATGAGACCCCCAATATTAATAAGACCTTAGCTCACAGTCCTCCATGCCTCATATCAGCCCCCAGCCATATGCAATCAGCCCCCAGTCATATAATCATCCCCCAGCCATTATTCAGCAGCCCCCCAGCCATTATTCAGCAGCCCCCCAGCCATTATTCAGCAGCCCCCCAGCCATTATTCAGCAGCCCCCCAGCCATTATTCAGCAGCCCTCCAGCCATTATTCAGCAGCCCCCCAGCCTCAGATCACAAAATAAATAAACCACTTACATCTCCTATTCAGCAGCCGCTCCTCTCCTCCAGCGCGATCATCTTCCTCCTGCTGTCGGCTGTGCTGTGAACTGGCGCGAACAGCATGAGGTCACGGGGCACCCTCACGTTGTGCGCAGCCACTGCACAGCCGACAGTCGAGGACCAGGAAGTGGAAGCGCTCATTAGTTTTCGCTCCAGTTTGTGCGTCTTATGGGGCGAAAAATACGATAAATGTGCCCCATAGTGTTTTGTGACATTTATCATCTTCATTCACTTGAAGTCTGTATGTAAGAAGGTGAAAATCAGCCTTGTACCACTGACAAAGAAAACCATATACTTTAAAGTAACTGTTGCTGAGGCTTACCGTTTGACCCTGTTGCGTTGGCAATAGATGCATTACTGAACCGTGATGTGGCTATTGATAGTAGATGTCAGCATTGCTATTGTGTTATGTTTATGCAGGCTATTGTATCTCCCAGTACAGCAACCATGATGATATGCCATGCTGTGATAATATGTGATACTGATTTACCGTGTACTGAGCCTTTAAAATTGGGATGGTAAATGTGTGTGGACTGCTGTGGGTTATACACCTGTTAAGTACTGAGACCATGGCGGCAATGTATGTCATGTGCAGACTGTGATGGTTGTACTGACACTCTGGGAGAGTCATTTACCTGGTGTAGGATGTGATGGTCATTGCCAAGACACTTATGATGAAAGAAGCCACTTATGGAATAAGCCAAGAAAGGCCTATAAAAAAGACGGACCTTTAACAATATCAGTCAGCCTGCAGCCTGTAAGCAAACGTCTCTCACTGTGTGCAGTACTGTGTGTCCCATCGACAGTATTAACTGAAAGGCAAAGAAAACATGGCTAGTGGCTACCACAAGAGGAACAGTAATCCATTGCTTCGGGGGGGAGGGACCAAAAAAACTAACGGCAAAAACGTGGGGAACTAGCAACAATTAGAGATTGGGAATATTTTAAAGATGATTCTGGAGGGTCACCACTTGAAAAAGACAATGTACTGAATTATCATATTGTAAACAAAAAAATAAAAAATCCAGCACCAGCTATCTCCATAAAAGTCCAAGATTTAGTGAATATCCACACGTAGTCATGATTAAGGATTTTTCATTTGAAGCACGTCACCTGTGCATGTGGTGCTTTTTGATGGATATTCAGTAAATCTTGGACTTTTATGGAGACACCAAGTGCTGGAGTTTGTTTGTTTTGTTTACATAGATAGATATAAGAAAGATAGCGAGATAGATAGATATTAGATAGTGTGGGGATTCGCTCTGGTAGGCAGATTAGCGGACGCAGTACAGAGGCAAAAACAAACAGTTCAGTGTTTATTCACACATAAACAAAAGGACAGGTCGCCGTCTTGGTGTTCATTCACACCATGGCAGGTCCACAGAACAAAAAACATTCACCTTGTCAGCAGTTTTGTCAGCAGCAGCCCATGCAGCACGCCAGACCTGCAGGGTATTGCGATTGTGAGGTCACGGTTTTTGGGCAAGCGAGGGTTACTCACAGTTCTGTAGGATGACCCTGGGCAGGCGCACAGCAGTGAAGGAGAGGCTGGCACAGGAGTCCTCTGGGGCACACTCTGTATTTAGGGACCAGGCCTGGTGGTGGATGAGGTGCCCTGGATGTTGCAGGTGTTTAATGTGCCTGGGCAAGGTCCCTTTAAGGATCGTGACGCCAGTGCCTGTAACGGTGGCACACCGGTTTCTAGTTGTAATAAGTGAGGTACACAGATGGGATAGTGAAGCAAACTTTGCTTTACTTGAAAACAGTTCAACTTTGTACAGATGGATGTCAATTCAGTTCCACATACAAGATACACTTTACAAGCAGGCTTTACACATCGATGGCAGGTATACTGTTCCTTGCAAGATACTCAGAGGGTAAACAACAACACACTCAGAATCAGGCTGTACCTTCTCCTCAGAAATACTGTACACTGTTCCTTAGAACTCCTGTCTGGTTTTTATCCCAAGGCCCGGATGCCTCAATGCTGGCTTTTATCCTTGGTAAACAATCTTCCTCCCGTATTTATCCTTGCATTTACTTAATGATTCCTCTGCCCTTCAGCTTACTTGTCTTAGCTGGTAACACTGGCTCTGCTTGGCTTGTGGGAACTGCAGGTTTCTCCCAGGAGGCAAACTCTTCTCATGGGGTGACTCTTCTGAGCTAACTATGGCTCATGTTCTTCAGGCAGGCTATGGTCCTTCACTAGCCTCCTGGTGGCAACTAGAAGCCTGGACTATCTAGCTGCATGTCAGGAGGAGGTCCTCAGCATATCTCTGGCTGGTGCCCTCTCACTTCTGTCTCCACAGACTCCTGACTACAGACTAACCCCTCCCTGTCTGGGCCTGAACATTTATACTAGGGGCTCCCTATCTCCCTCTAGTGTCTAGGATGCTACACTACACCCTAATAGGCCTGCTATACATATCACAGTGGAACAATACATATAAAAACATATAGAAAATACATTACAATGGACGGTTAAATATACTGCCACTGTCCCTCAGGAGTAGGAGTGCAACGTGGCCCAATTGACCCTTGTGTAGTGCCCACCTGGCACTGGGGGCTGATGGAGAGGCTTCTAGGCACCTAGGTGCGTCTTATAGGGCGAAAAATACGGTACTTTCTTGCTCCTCCTCACGATCTCCCCCGCCCTTTGCGTACACCGCGCGCCGTGATGTCACAAGGAGGCACTGCAATGCTAGGGTGAGCCCTGGTCTCTTTCCTGAACTGGAGAGCAGTGCCCACTTCCAGCCCTGAGCCCAGCTGCCCAGAACACTGATCCTGAGCCTACTGGAGTCTTCAGAACTGTAAGTATTTACAGTAATACACTGTAAGCTATATTATATATATTACTTGTTTTATGTGAGTAATGATGCTGGGTGGAGAAGGGGAGGGATGGAGAAAGGGGAGGGAGGGGGTGGATGGAGAAGGGGGAGGGAGGGGTGGATGGAGAAGGGGAGGGATTGTAAAAAAATAAGTAATCTGCAAAATATTATATATTTGTGTCAGAAGTTGTGCTTTTTTAATTTTTAGAATAATGATACAGCTATTTTATTTGATACTTTTGTGCTGATTCTTCTTTTTTTCTCTATATTAAGGGATACTATAGTCACCGGAACCACAACAGCTAAACGTAATAGTTCTCGTGTCTATAGCATGTCTCTGCAAGCTTTTTAATGTAAACACTGCCTTTTCAGAAAAAAAGGCGGTATTTACATTACTGCCAAGGAACACCTCTAGTGGCCACTCATCAGACGGCCGCTCATCAGACAGCCACTAGAGGTGCTTCCTAGTCCAGTGTTGCACAATATTGCTAAAAAATCCTCATAGAAATGCATTGATTCAAAGCATCTCTATGAAGCCATGCATGCGCAATACCTTCCAAATGCTTCCCTATGGGAAAGCAGTGGGATGGCCATGATATACTCACACACTGCACATTCCTATGCATTGTATTGATGAGGTAATTTATAATACACTCACCAACTGCACATTGTATTGTGGTGGAGGGGGCGTGATTGCATGCTAGGGTGTGGGAAGACGGGATCAAAAGTAAAATCACTACATTACCACCGTATTTTTCGATTTATAAGACGCACCTGATGATAAGATGCACCTAGGTTTTTGAGGAGGAAAATAAGAAAAAAATATTTTGAACCAAAAGGTATGCTTTTGGTAGGTTTTGAACTAATGGTGGTCTGTGGATGCCGCACTGTTATGAGGGATCTGTGGATGACGCACTGTTATGGGAGGATCTGTGGATGACGCACTGTTATGGGAGGATCTGTGGATGACGCACTGTTATGGGAGGATCTGTGGATGACGCACTGTTATGGGAGGATCTGTGGATGACGCACTGTTATGGGAGGATCTGTGGATGACGCACTGTTATGGGAGGATCTGTGGATGACGCACTGTTATGGGAGGATCTGTGGATGACGCACTGTTATGGGAGGATCTGTGGATGACGCACTGTTATGGGAGGATCTGTGGATGACGCACTGTTATGGGAGGATCTGTGGATGACGCACTGTTATGGGAGGATCTGTGGATGACGCACTGTTATGGGAGGATCTGTGGATGACGCACTGTTATGGGAGGATCTGTGGATGACGCACTGTTATGGGAGGATCTGTGGATGACGCACTGTTATGGGAGGATCTGTGGATGACGCACTGTTATGGGAGGATCTGTGGATGACGCACTGTTATGGGAGGATCTGTGGATGACGCACTGTTATAGGAGGATCTGTGGATGACGCACTGTTATGGGGGAATCTGTGGATGACGCACTGTTATGGGGGATCTGTGGATGATGCACTGTTATGGGGGATCTGTGGATTACACTGATGGGGGATCTGTGGATTACACTGATGGGGGATCTGTGGATTACACTTATGGGGCTCTGTGGATGACACTTATGTACACTAATTCTACTCTAATTCACCAGGCCCCGCAGCTGTTAAGTACATTCAATACGAATGGGTCCGCAATTACTGTACTGTACTTACTGTAGTACCTTATGTATAGCATTAAGACGGCGCAGACCGGCAGCTCCCTCGGTCATGCGCCGCCTGCCCCGCCTGCCGCAGCTCCCTCCTCATGCGCCACCTGCCTGCTTATCTCACGTTATGAATGAACAGGCAGGCGGCACATGAGGAGGGAGCTGCAGCAGGCGGCGCATGAGGAGGGAGCTGCGGCTGGCGGGGCAGGCGGCGCATGACCAAGGGAGCTGCTGGTCTGCGCCGTCGTAATGCTATATATAAGATACTACAGTAAGTACAGTACAGTAATTGCAGACCCATTCGGATTGAATGTACTTAACAGCTGCGGGGCCCGGTGTATTAGAGTAGAGTCACTGCATCGGGCCCCGCCATGAGTGTCCCCGCCTCCTCCCTCCACACTGATACTTTGCTGGCAGCGCTGTGCAGCATAGCGGCCAGCAAAGTATCCGCTTTACAAGACGCACGCCCATTTTATCCCCCACATTTTTTTGTAGCATATGCATTGCCTTTTCTAATTCCTCTTCCTCGTTCACTAGTGGTTGTTCTAATTTTCGACATTGCTATCAGGCAGCAAATAAGCACAAATCTTCAAAAATTCATTGTGATGCTGTTAGTGCTTATTTTACCTTGAAAACTAATGGAAGCATTGACACATTAATAAATCAGGCTCAAGTCTCCAGAAGAAAGAAGGAGATACTACAAAATATTGAGGTATTAAACCGTATATTTAATATTGCAAAACTCCTCGGAAAACAGGGATTGCCATTTCGTGCCCATGGCACTAATGAATCGCTGTACAATTTAAATAACATTAAAATAAACCATGGGAATTTTCAGGAAATTGTCCTACTTCTATCACAGTATAATATTCCTCTTAAAAATCATCTTGATAAATGTGTTCAAGACAGTGAAAAAAGAAAACAGCGATTGAAAGACAGAAAAACATCAGGAAAACATTCAACTGGACGTGGATCTATTGTGACATTTTTGTCCAATAACACAATAAAGAAAGTATTTGCAGCAATAGTTCGAAGCATGAAAAACTTAATTGTGTCTGAAATCGGAGAGAAACGATTCAGTATACAGGTTGACTCCACACAAGATGTTGGAATTGTAGATCAAGCAACAGTAGTTGCGAGATATGTGCAAGATGATGCAATTAAAGAACTGCTTGTGGCGACTCTCCCTGTTAAAGATGCTACAGGAAAAGGATTTCACGAACTTCTAATGTCCTGCTTTGATGTACTTGGATTAGATTTCCAAAAAATTGCCGGTGAATCATTTGATGGTGCAGCAAATATGAGGAGTGTGTATGTGGGACTACGTGCACAGATTGCGAAGGTTGTGCCAGATTCGGTTTATATATGGTGCTATAGTCATATCCTTAACCTGTGTGTCTCAGATTGCTATCAAGTATTGGAATAAAAAAAAAATGTGGGTCTCCTAAATCACTTGGCAACCTTTATTGGAGACTCCCACAAAATAATGAATATCTGGAAAGACCAACTGAATAGAAGACATGGACAGGAAAAACTTTTAAAGTTACAAAAAATTGGAGAGACAAGATGGTGGGCAAACGAAAAGGCCCTGAACCGGATTTTTGGTGAAAAACATTCTCTTTATTTAGACACCCTTGAAGTTTTATATGTAATTTCCCAGAGTAACTTGTTTGAATCGAAAAACCACTTCTGAGGCCTCATCACTTTTTCACAATCTTTGTCAGTTTAGGATTATCCTAACAGCAAACATATTTTTACAGGTTTTTGATGTTATAGGGCCAGAGTCATAATATCTATAAACCAGTGGCCTCAACTTCAAGGTAGCATGACAAATGGTCGAACGTGCAGTTGAGCAACTGAAAAAAATTGATTTCAACAATCTTAAACAAAAGGCTGAACACTTTGCAATAAAAACAAATGAGTTAACGGATGAAAGTGATGTTCTCAACTCCTTGGAAGTCGAAACTATGCTTCCAGTTGGAAGAGCGGCATGACAAAAACCCGCTTGGATGGAGAATCCTCACATGATGAACAACCTTAAGATGAAATGCAATGTTTTCGAGCTAGTGTGTTCAGACCAATTCTGGACCAAATCATACAAAGCATGACAGAGAGATTTTCATAAAATAAGCAATTGGTCATGGATTCCCACTACTTGGATCCTCGCACTTTTCAGAAAATTAGGACAGATCCCAAAGTGCTAGATGGAGGGGCACTAGAGAGAATTTCTAAGTTAGCCAAAGTAAATGAATGTTATATCAAAACTGAATTAATATGTTTTGCCAACTTATTTCCAAGTCTTACAGGATGTCTTTCTGAAGATGAGACACAGAAAGTGGAAATAATACTTGATGATGATGAGGAGGAGGAGATTAATGACTGGATTCCACCTACTGACAAACTAGGTGAGGTACAAAAGGAATCAAAGTGCGGTTTTGCAAGCAGTGCTTTCTTTGATGTCACAGGTTGTTGTTAAAATACAACTAGAGTTGAGCAAACACCTGGATGTTCGGGTTCGAGAAGTTCGGCCGAACTTCCCGGAAATGTTCGGGTTCGGGATCCGAACCCGACCCGAACTTCGTCCCGAACCCGAACCCCATTGAAGTCAATGGGGACCCGAACTTTTGGGCACTAAAAAGGCTGTAAAACAGCCCAGGAAAGAGCTAGAGGGCTGCAAAAGGCAGCAACATGTAGGTAAATCTACAAATGTGGATAGGGAAAAAAAAATAAAAATTAAACAATATCAATTGGACAGAGGTCCCATAGCAGAGAATCTGGCTTCACGTCAGCAGAGAATCAGTCTCTTCATGACATAGCAAAGAATCTGGCTTCATGTCAGCAGAGAATCAGTCTCTTCATGCCATAGCAGAGAATCTGGCTTCATGTCAGCACAGAATCAGTCTTCATGTCATAGCAGAGAATCAGGCTTCACGTCACCCACCACTGGAACAGGCCACTGTCACACATTTAGGCCCCGGCACCCAGACAGAGGAGAGAGGTCCCGTAACAGAGAATCTGGCCTTATGTCAGCGCAGAATCAGTCTTCATGTCATAGCAGAGAATCAGGATTCACGTCACCCACCACTGGAACAGGCCACTGTCACACATTTAGGCCCCGGCACCCAGACAGAGGAGAGAGGTCCCGTAACAGAGAATCTGGCCTTATGTCAGCACAGAATCTGTCTTCATGTCATAGCAGAGAATCAGGCTTCACGTCACCCACCACTGGAACAGGCCACTGTCACACATTTAGGCCCCGGCACCCAGACAGAGGAGAGGTTCATTCAACTTTGGGTTGCCCCGCAATATAATGGTAAAATGAAAATAAAAATAGGATTGAATGTGGAAGTGCCCTGGAGTAGAATAATATATTGTTAAGGGGAGGTAGTTAATATCTAATCTGCACAAGGGATGGACAGGTCCTGTGGGATCCATGCCTGGTTCATTTTTATGAACGTCAGCTTGTCCACATTGGCTGTAGACAGGCGGCTGCGTTTGTCTGTAATGACGCCCCCTGCCGTGCTGAATACACGTTCAGACAAAACGCTGGCCGCCGGGCAGGCCAGCACCTCCAAGGCATAAAAGGCTAGCTCTGGCCACGTGGACAATTTGGAGACCCAGAAGTTGAATGGGGCCGAACCATCAGTCAGTACGTGGAGGGGTGTGCACAGGTACTGTTCCACCATGTTAGTGAAATGTTGCCTCCTGCTAACACGTTCTGTATCAGGTGGTGGTGCAGTTAGCTGTGGCGTGGTGACAAAACTTTTCCACATATCTGCCATGCTAACCCTGCCCTCAGAGTAGCTGGCCGTGACACAGCTGCGTTGGCGACCTCTTGCTCCTCCTCTGCCTTCGCCTTGGGCTTCCCCTGGTTCCCCTGTGACATTTGGGAATGCTCTCAGTAGCGCGTCTACCAACGTGCGCTTGTACTCGCGCATCTTCCTATCACGCTCCAGTTTAGGAAGTAAGGTGGGCACATTGTCTTTGTACCGGGGATCCAGCAGGGTGGCAACCCAGTAGTCCGCACACGTTAAAATGTGGGCAACTCTGCTGTCGTTGCGCAGGCACTGCAGCATGTAGTCGCTCATGTGTGCCAGGCTGCCCAGAGGTAAGGACAAGCTGTCCTCTGTGGGAGGCGTATCGTCATCGTCCTGTGTTTCCCCCCAGCCACGCACCAGTGATGGGCCCGAGCTGCTTTGGGTGCCACCCCGCTGTGAACATGCTTCATCCTCATCCTCCTCCACCTCCTCCTCCTCATCATCCTCGTCCTCCTCGTCCTCCAGTAGTGGGCCCTGTCTGGCCACATTTGTACCTGGCCTCTGGTGTTGCAAAAAACCTCCCTCTGAGTCACTTCGAAGAGACTGGCCTGAAAATGCTAAAAATGACCCCTCTTCCTCCTGGGCCACCTCCTCTTCCATCATCGCCCTAAGTGTTTTCTCAAGGAGACATAGAAGTGGTATTGTAACGCTGATAACGGCGTCATCGCCACTGGCCATGTTGGTGGAGTACTCGAAACAGCGCAACAGGGCACACAGGTCTCGCATGGAGGCCCAGTCATTGGTGGTGAAGTGGGGCTGATCCGCAGTGCGACTGACCCGTGCGTGCTGCAGCTGAAACTCCACTATGGCCTGCTGCTGCTTGCACAGTCTGTCCAGCATATGCAAGGTGGAGTTCCACCTGGTGGGCACGTCGCATATGAGGCGGTGAGCGGGAAGGCCGATGTTACGCTGTAGCGCAGACAGGCGAGCAGCGGCAGGGTGTGAACGCCGGAAGCGCGAACAGACGGCCCGCACTTTATGCAGCAGCTCTGACATGTCGGGGTAGTTGCGAATGAACTTCTGCACCACCAAATTCAGCACATGCGCCAGGCAAGGGATGTGCGTCAAACCGGCTAGTCCCAGAGCTGCAACGAGATTTCGCCCATTATCGCACACCACCAGGCCGGGCTTGAGGCTCACCGGCAGCAACCACTCGTCGGTCTGTTGTTCTATACCCCGCCACAACTCATGTGCGGTGTGGGGCCTGTCCCCCAAACATATGAGTTTCAGAACGGCCTGCTGACGTTTACCCCGGGCTGTGCTGAAGTTGGTGGTGAAGGTGTGTGGCTGACTGGATGAGCAGGTGGAAGAAGAGGAGGAGGAAGCTGAGTAGGAGGAGGAGGAGACCGGAGGCAAAGAATGTTGCCCTGCGATCCTTGGCGGCGGAAGGACGTGCGCCAAACAGCTCTCCGCCTGGGGCCCAGCCGCCACTACATTTACCCAGTGTGCAGTTAGGGAGATATAGCGTCCCTGGCTGTGTTTACTGGTCCACGTATCTGTAGTTAGGTGGACCTTGCCACAGATGGCGTTGCGCAGTGCACACTTGATTTTATCGGACACTTGGTTGTGCAGGGAAGGCACGGCTCTCTTGGAGAAGTAGTGCCGGCTGGGAACAACATACTGTGGGACAGCAAGCGACATGAGCTGTTTGAAGCTGTGTGTGTCCACCAGCCTAAATAACAGCATTTCATAGGCCAGTAGTTTAGAAATGCTGGCATTCAGGGCCAGGGATCGAGGGTGGCTAGGTGGGAATTTACGCTTTCTCTCAAATGTTTGTGAGATGGAGAGCTGACCGCTGCCGTGTGACATGGTTGAGATGCTTGGTGACGCAAGTGGTGGTGTTGGTGGTACATCCCATGTTTGCTGGGCGGCAGGTGCCAACGTTCCTCCAGAGGCGGAGGAAGAGGCCGAGGCGGCGGCAGCAGCAGCAGAAGAGGCCGAGGCGGCGGCAGCAGCAGAAGAGGCCGAGGCGGCAGCAGCAGAAGAGGTAACAGGGGGAGCCTGAGTGACTTCCTTGTTTTTAAGGTGTTTACTCCACTGCAGTTCATGCTTTGCATGCAGGTGCCTGGTCATGCAGGTTGTGCTAAGGTTCAGAACGTTAATGCCTCGCTTCAGGC
Source organism: Bufo bufo (assembly GCF_905171765.1). Lineage (NCBI taxonomy): Eukaryota > Metazoa > Chordata > Amphibia > Anura > Bufonidae > Bufo > Bufo bufo. Next base: position 272,488,125 of record NC_053389.1, read on the forward strand.
TCTGATGGCACACCACTCGGGTCTTGTCGTCAGCACATTGTTTGAAGAAGTGCCATGCCAGGGAACTCCTTGAAGCTGCATTTGGGGTGCTCGGTCCCAGATGACGGCGGTCAGTAGCAGGCGGAGTCTCTTGGCGGCGGGTGTTCTGATTTTGCCCACTGCTCCCTCTCTTGCTACGCTGTTGGCTCGGTCTCACCACTGCCTCTTCCTCCGAACTGTGAAAGTCAGTGGCACGACCTTCATTCCATGTGGGGTCTAGGACCTCATCGTCCCCTGCATCGTCTTCCACCCAGTCTTGATCCCTGACCTCCTGTTCAGTCTGCACACTGCAGAAAGACGCAGCAGTTGGCACCTGTGTTTCGTCATCATCAGAGACGTGCTGAGGTGGTATTCCCATGTCCTCATCATCAGGATAAATAAGTGGTTGTGCGTTAGTGCATTCTATCTCTTCCACCCCTGGGGAAGGGCTAGGTGGATGCCCTTGGGAAACCCTGGCAGCAGAGTCTTCAAACAGCATAAGAGACTGCTGCATAACTTCAGGCTCAGACAGTTTCCCTGATATGCATGGGGGTGATGTGACAGACCGATGGGCTTGGTTTTCATGCGCCATCTGTGCGCTTTCTGCAGAAGACTGGGTGGGAGATAATGTGAACGTGCTGGATCCACTGTCGGCCACCCAATTGACTAATGCCTGTACCTGCTCAGGCCTTACCATCCTTAGAACGGCATTGGGCCCCACCAAATATCGCTGTAAATTCTGCTGGCTACTGGGACCTGAGGCAGTTGGTTCACTTGGATGTGTGGCTGTGGCAGAACGGCCACGTCCTCTCCCAGCACCAGAGGATCCACTAACACCACCACGACCATGTCCATGTCCGCGTACGCGTCCCTTATTAGATGTTTTCCTCATTTTTCCCGTTCACCACAATTTTGAGAATGGAAAATTTGGGAATAGTTTTTCACCCCAGAACAAAAACTGTGCTTTTACGGTCACTACAAATAACTTGACCAGCTCAAACAGTACAGATTTGGTTGAATAGAAATGTGAGGCCTATTTTTTTTTGCGCTGTGTGACAGGTATACGTTTAAATCACAGAATTAGACTTGTATCTGCACGGTAGCGTGTGTGTTAAGTTTTTCTGAATGACACTATCAGCACCTTGAATCTAAGATATCCTTTTTGGGATAGATTTCAAGTAGGCCTCATATAACATAAACTACTTAGTTATTTTGAGAATGGCAAATTTGGGAATAGTTTTTCAACCCAGAACAAAAACTGTGCTTTTACGGTCACTACAAATAACTTGACCAGCTAAAACAGTACAGATTTGGTTGAATAGAAATGTCAGGTCTATTTTTTAGGCGCTGGGTGACAGGCTCAACTTGCCCCTGATGTAGTATATGGCCAAAAAATAACCACACTATTGATGGTTAAATGCACTTGGGTGACACAGGCTCAGCCTGCACCTGATGTAGTATATGGCCAAAAATTAACCACACTGTTGATGGTTAAATGCACTTGGGTGACACAGGCTCAGCCTGCACCTGATGTAGTATATGGCCAAAAATTAACCACACTGTTGATGGTTAAATGCACTTGGGTGACACAGGCTCAGCCTGCACCTGATGTAGTATATGGCCAAAAAATAACCACACTGTTGATGGTTAAATGCACTTGGGTGACACAGGCTCAGCCTGCAGCTGATGTAGGATATAGCAAAAAATAACCACACTATTGATGGTTAAAAGCACTTGGTGGTAGCTTGTGCTGGCGCACCACAAGCCACAAAATGGCCGCCGATCACCCCAGAAAAAAGTGATCTAAAAACGCTCTGGGCAGCCTAAAAAAAGTGAGCAAGTCGATATTAGCACTTCAATGATCCACAGCTGGAGATCGATCACTGAATGAAGTCTTTTGGAGGAGTTAATCTGCCTAATCTCGCCCTAACGTCGCAGCAGCAACCTCTCCCTACGCTTGTATCAGCAGAGTGACGTGCAGCGCTACGTGACCCAAGCTTATATAGAGGCTGGGTCACATGCTGCACTGGCCAATCACAGCCATGCCAATAGTAGGCAAGGCTGTGATGGCCTCTTGGGGCAAGTAGTATGAAGCTTGTTGATTGGCTGCTTTGCAGCCTTTCAAAAAGCGCCAAGAAAGCACCGAACCCGAACCCGGACTTTTACGAAAATGTTCGGGTTCGGGTCCGTGTCACGGACACCCCAAAATTCGGTACGAACCCGAACTATACAGTTCGGGTTCGCTCATCCCTAAATACAACCTTTATTCTGCAGCTTATGAAAATCTTTCTATCACCTATGACTACCTGTTGACCCTTTCTTTTACACAAGTGTCATGTGAGAGAGCATTCAGAAAGCTAAAACTCATCAAGACCCGACTGCGAGCCACAATGGGACAAGAACTGCTTGATGCTCTGGTCCAGTTTTCCGATGTAAATTATTATTCAGAGGAAATTATTCGTCAAAGTTCTTCCTTGATGAGGTCTTTGCTAACCGTTTGATCAAATATTTAGTTTAAAAGTTTTATACAGATATTTATTTCTCTGTCTTCTGTATTTTTTGAAAAAGTGTATTGTGTCCATACATTGTTCATTTGTTAAAACTGTAGATTTTATTTTTGTTAAAAAGGAAAAGGTGAGCGTGGATGGTGAGCTGATTGGGTGGTGCAATGGGCCACTTGACTGGATTTGACCCCCCAGGACTAAGGCTGCCACCCCTCCCCTGAAAGACAGACAGATAATAGATACAGATAAACTTGCATCCGCGATCTGTAAACACCGCAACAAATAGAACAGGTTCTATATTTTTTTGCAGAGGCATGGACACGGACATGTTCGTGTGCATGAGCCCTTAGTAATCAATATCAGATTGCCTGGCATCCTGTTTAGGATAGGTTATCAATATTGGAAAACCAGATAGCTCCTTTAAGATGTAGATTCACAATTACATAAATAGCAATTCCCTAAAATAAACTACAATTCCTTGATATATATTGAGACCTAGAATCATGCTCTATGTGAATGGGCGATTATCTAAATCTTCCGGGCATCCCTGCGGCCTGTCAGGCTGTTTCGTGGCTAATCCTGGCTATCAAAAACAATGGCGGGAGAAATTCTATTAGTATGAGCAAGTTTGCAGATATGCCAATTTTCTTATTCCTAGCCATGTAGCTAATAAAGTGAATGGGTGAGCTGCAATACCTCTTACAGCCCATGTACAAGGGTGGCATTGTTTCTAGTCTCAACCTGTAACACAAACAATGGCAGTAATAGTCCACAGGGACTATGCTAAAACCATACATTTTATAATTTCTGTAAACCTTTGCTTTGCAATATTTCTCAGAGAAATTACTGTGGATTTCTGTGTTAATGGCTTTGCTTCACTCTTTGCAATGCCCTAGAGATGTCAGTGATTTGGCTGGAATCCTATGATGAATGCCTATAGCAGGACTAATTGACTGTTGTGATGTGTCATGTATTTGAATTTGTTAGTATTAATTATTTAAGCTGTTCATATTCTTCTTTTTTTTTCTTATTCTTTACTTATGTCAATATGGTTAAATAATTAATTTACTCAACTGATTCTTGCAGGTTATAAAATACATGCCTTTAATATATTGATACTTGCAGCAGGTTGTGCATACCAAGTAGATGCATAACTGTTTGATATTTAAAGAATATTTCACTCTAAAGGGGTTGTCTGGGCTGCAGATAACCTATCCTCATGATAGGTCAATATTAGATTGGCGGGGCTCCAACACCCTGCTCCTTCACCAATCAGCTGTTTCGGTCGTGGCGCCAGAAATTAACTGTGTAAGGAGCGGAAGCCGAAACATCCGTACACTGTGTAGTTCCTGGTTCCAGCCTACTAAAGCTCAGTTCTAATTCACTTGAATGGAGCGGAGCTGCAGTATCTTGCCACAACTAGTACACAGTGTAAGGAGCTGTCCGCTTCCAGCTCTGTACACTATGGTGACTGGTAGAGTCACCACAGTGTACAGAGCTATATTTTTTGAAAAATTCAGTTCGACATCTTCGCTAAAGTTAGCTAAGAAATTCGATTTATTCCAGTATACCGGTATGTCCCGGTGGCTGAGGGAATGTATGGAGCATGCTGCTGCAGTGAGCCAGCTTGATACGTGGCGGGTGCCAGCTGTATCATACAGATGGGGATTGGTGATCTCGGCAAATAATGTCATTTAACCCGTCAGATGCCGTGATCAACGTCGGGATCTGATCGGAACCCCTGCAGTGAAATTGAGGGGCTCTGATCAGTTACGATGGCAGCCTAGATGCTTCTGAAGCTTTACGGGTCTGCCATTGTAAGCTCAATGCTGCGCTGTGCAAGAGGCACAGCTCAGCAGGGAGCGCGGTATAATTTAAATCACCTCCCTTTCCCAATTTTTCATACAAAAATGAATAAACAATAAAAAAATAAACATATCGGATATTGCCATGTCTGAAAAAGTCTGAACTATTAAAAAAGTAAAAGTTTCCGTTGCGGTGAACATAGTAATGAAAAAAATATATATAATTTGCTGTGTTTTAGTTACTTTTCCCCTCTAAAAATTGAATAACAGTGATCAAAAAGATTTACGTACCACAAAAGTCCCTCATAAAGCTCTGTAGACCAAAATATATAAAAGTTATGGCTGTCAAAAAATGGCAATGCAGTACCATTGATAGTAGTGACCCCATGACCCCATAGTGGGAAGGGTGGGCAGCAGCATTAGTGGCAGTAAGGCTGTGTTCACATCAGTTTATTTTAAAAAATAAAAATAAATAGATCCTGTATATTAAGCATTCATAAGGCCTCTTTTACACGGTCAGTATTTTGTCAGTATTTTATCAGAAATTGTAAGCCAAAAACAGAAGTCGGTCAAAACAGAGATAAAATGTAATGCAAATATTTGCATCTCTTCTGTGTTTTGGACCCACTCCTGCTTTTGGCTTACAAATACTGATGCAAATTCTGACCAAATATTGACCATGTGAAAGAGGCCTTATGCTCAATTTGCATCCGTTTTGGCCATTTACGTCTGAAATCGTTTTTTGTACACTGAAAAAAGTCCTGTATGCAGGAATTTAATAGCCTCTTTCACACGATCAATATTTGGTCAGTGTTTTGCATGAGTATTTGATAAGTATTTGTAAGCCAAAAACAGAAGTGGGTCCAAAATTAGATAAAATATTATGGAACTATTTGCATCTCTTCTGTATTTTGTGTAGGAGGGAGGGGGGCAGCAGCAGTGGCAGTAACAGTGACAATAGTTGCCCCATGATACACTGTGGACAGTGACAAGCAGCCCAAGATGGTGGCAGATCACAGTAGTAGCAGAACCCAAAGGCAGTATGATAGCAAGGGCCAGTGGCATGCATATCCTTGTACTGTATGTACTGTATGTATCAGAAGGCCAAGAAGCCCCATTGTAGGAATGGCAGTAATGGCAGCAGGTGGGTAGCATCAGGCAGGCGGCAGCAGCACATGGCCATAAGTAACAGACCACTTTTCAGAATATTCCAGTGTGGCAGCACACTACAGTATGATCATTAGTGGCAGAATAATCTCTGTTGCATCAGGCACCGGTGTCTGGAAATCCTGGTTGATCCACGCCAGATTCTTCTTTATGAAGTTTAAGTCTCTCAACAATTGGGAGGAAAGGCAAGTTATCTTAGGGGTAACTATGCCCCCCCCCCCCACCACCACCACCACACTGAACACCGGCTGTGATGCCACACTACTGGCCGGGCAGGAATGTATGCCCATGGCAAATTCGGTCAGTTGCGGCCACACTTCAGGTTTTCATGTCCAGTAGTCTGGGGGATCTTGGATCATGGGTGACAGGCTGCAGTCCAAGTATGCCACCACCTGCTGGTTGAGGTTCTGCTGCATGTCCCACTGCTGTCTGCAGCAACACTGTCCCAAGTGCATGATCACTTGCCATGTCTGTCCCTATGCACAGCTCACAGGACAATAGTGGAGAGCGATTATGGGCGATCCCACGTTCCCGGGCTTCTTACTTCCACTTTGTGACACGTGCAGCTGCCATTTTAGGAAAACCTGTTTTGTTATCACGAAGCACAAGGAAATTTGGATTTGTTGTGAATCAAAGTTTTCCTAAACTTCAGACTGAATTCCGCTTAGAATGATTCACTTCGCTTAACACTAGTGACTGGCATCACACCAGCCCAAAACAGCTGATCTATCCTGAGAAAAGTTCATCAATATCTGTAGCTATTAGAACCTCTTTAACCGCCTCACGTCCGCCCATAGGATATAAACGTCCTATGGGTGGATGTCTATTTCTGACAGCACGTTTTAGAACGTCCTGTCAGAAATAGCAGCTGCACGCTAATCGTGCAGCTGCTGATCGGGTTGCCCGCTGTCAGTGACAGCAGGGCAACCCAGAGAGGAGGCAGGGACAGTGCCCAGGTGTCCCTGCCTTCACGATCGCTGCAGACACAGCGCTCACCGAGCGCTGTGTCTGCAGAGAAGGAAGCGCACAGCGCTTCCTGTTCTTGCCCGGCGGTCATGTGACCGCCATGACCGGAGAGTGCAGGAGCTGTGCGAGGTCTCTCAGAGACCTCGATCAGCCCTGCTGTGAGGCTGTACAGCGCAGGATTGCTGCTGTACAGCCTCTATAGGGGTGAATTTCTTCTGTAACTGGGGCTACTATGTCAGCCCCAGTTACAGGAGAAATCAACAGTGAAAAAAAAAAGAAAAAGTGAAGCAAATGTCCCCCAGAGGTCTTGTATGACCTTATGGGGGACGAAAAGTGTAAAAAAAAATAAAAAAAATAAAGGGTTGAAAAAATAAAATAAAATAAAGTTTCACATGTAAAAAAAAAAAGTTCCCAAGTAAGGAATAAAAAAAAAAAATTAAAAATAGAAAAAATAAAATAAAATAGACATATTAGGTATCGCCGCGTCCGTAAAAACCAGCTCTATAAAAGTATCACATGACCTAACCCCTCGGGTGAACACCGTAAAGAAAAAAAAAAAAAAACTGTCAAAACAAGCAATTTTTGTCACCTTGCATCACAAAAGGTGCAACACCAAGTGATCAAAAACGCGTATGTCCCACAAAATAGTACCAATAAAACCGTCACCTCATCCCGCAAAAAATGAGCCCCTACATAAGAAAATCTCTTAAAAAATAAAAAAACTATAGCTCTTAGAACATGGAGACACTAAAACATCATTTTTTTGGTTTCAAAAATGCTATTATTGTGTTAAAGTGAAACAAATAAAAAAAAGTATACATATTAGGTATTGCCGCGTCCGTAAAAACCAGCTCTATAAAAATATCAGATGACCTAACCCCTCGGGTGAACAACGTAAAAATAAAAAAATAAAAACAGTGTCAAAACAAGCAATTTTTGTCACCTTGCATCACAAAAGGTGCAACACCAAGTGATCAAAAATGCGTATGTCCCACAAAATAGTACCAATAAAACCGTCACCTCATCCCGCAAAAAATGAGCCCCTACATAAGAAAATCTCTCAAAAAATAAAAAAACTATAGCTCTCAGAACATGGACACATTAAAACATAATTTTTTTGTTTCAAAAATGCTATTATTGTGTAAAACTTTAATAAATGAGAAAAAGTATACATATTAGGTATCGCCACGTCCGTAACAATCTGCTCTATAAAAATGTCACTTGACTGAACCCCTCAGGTGAACGCTGTAAAAATAAATAAATAGAAACTGTGCTAAAACAACCAATTTTTTGGTCACCTTGCCCCATAAAGTGTTATAATGAATGATCAAAAAATCATATGTACCCAAAAATAGTACTAATAAAACTGGCACCTTATCCCCTAGTTTCCAAAATGGGGTCACTTCTTGGGAGTTTCTACTGTAAGGGTGCATCAGGGGGCTTCAAATGGGACATGGCATCTAAAAACCATGTGGAGTTCCTTTTCTTCTGCGCCCTGCCGTGTGCCCATACAGCAGTTTATGACCACATGTGGGGTGTTTCTGTAAACCGCAGAATCTGGGTAATAAATATTGAGTTTTGTTTGGCTGTTAACCATCGATGTGTTAAAGAAAAAAATTGATTAAAATGGAAAATCTGCCAAAAAAGTGAAATTTTAAAATTTGATCTCCATTTTCCTTTAATTCTTGTGGAACGCCTAAAGGGTTAACAAAGTTTGTAAAATCGGTTTTGAATACCTTGAGGGGTGTAGTTTCTACAATGGGGTCATTTATGGGGGTATCCACTATGTAGGCCCCACAAATTGACTTCAGACCTGAACTGGTCCTTATAAAGTGGATTTTGGCAATTTTCTTAAAAATTTGAAGAATTCCTTCTAAACTTCTAAGCCTTCTAACGTCCTAAAAAAATAAAATGACATTTCCAAAATGATGCCAACATAAAGTAGACATATGGGGAATGTTAAATAATAAATATTTTATGAGGTATCACTTTCTGTTTTAAAAGCAGAGAAATTGAAATTTAGAAAATTGCAAATTTTTCAAATTTTTGGGTAAATTTGGGATTTTTTCATAAATAAAGGTGAAATATTTTGACTCAAATTTATGACTATCATGAAGTACAATGTGTCACGAGAAAACAATCTCTGAATGACTTGGATAAATAAAGGCGTTCCAAAGTTATTACCACATAAAGTGAGATATGTCAGTTTTGCAAAATTTGGCCTGGTCAGGAAGGGGGCAAAGGGCCCAGATGGGAAGTGGTTGAATCATAAATCCAGGATATATACCTTGAGTTGTCCTATTGGGTGAAGAGTGCACAATTTTAACCACAGCTGGCTCCAGGTCTATGTGTACCCTGTGTGTGAAGTACAAAGAGTGACCTGCTCAGTGGCAACGGTCTGTGAAATATAGAAACTGTCCTGCTACCTGGGCAACAACTTCTGGAGCAGTGATGGCCAGTTCGCAGTGTTCGGCAGTGAACACATGCGGGCTGCCATCTTGACTCACCCGTCCGGCGATGCACAGGTAAGGGCTCTTTCACACTTGCGTTGTTGTGTTCCGGCATAGAGTTCCGTCGTCGGGGCTCTATGCCGGAAGAATCCTGATCAGGATTATCCCCATGCATTCTGAATGGAGAGAAATCCGTTCAGGATGCATCAGGATGTCTTCAGTTCCGGACCGGAACGTTTTTTGGCCGGAGAAAATACCATAGCATGCTGCGCTTTTTGCTCCGGTCAAAAATCCTGAACATTTGCCGCAAGGCTGGATCCGGAATTAATGCCCAATGAAAGGCATTAATCCGGATCTGGCCTTAAGCTAAACGTCGTTTCGGCGCATTACCAGATCCGACGTTTAGCTTTTTCTGAATGGTTACCATGGCTGCCAGGACGCTAAAGTCCTGTTTGCCATGGTAAAGTGTAGTGGGGAGCGGGGGAGCAGTATACTTACCGTCCGTGCGGCTCCCGGGGCGCTTCAGAGTGACGTCAGGGCGCCCCACTCTCATGGATGACGTGTCGCATGGATCACGTCATCCATGCGCATGGGGCGCTCTGACGTCATTCTGGAGCGCCCCGGGAGCCGCACGGACGGTAAGTATACTGCTCCCCCGCTCCCCACTACTACTATGGCAGCCAGGACTTTAATAGCGTCCTGGGTGCCATAGTAACAATGAACGCATTTTGAAGACGGATCCGTCTTCAAATGCTTTCAGTTCACTTGCGGTGTTACGGATCCGGCGGGCACCTCCGGCAAATGGAGTGCACGACGGATCCGGAGAACGCAAGTGTGAAAGAGGCTTAAGCCATTACCTGTGCCTGTGCCGTGAGCCGGTCTAAAATAAAATGCGGTCACCGGGAGCAGGCAGTTCCGACAACAGCCCGATGAAGGCCCCCGGCGGCTGTTCTCGGAACTGCCTGCTCCCGGTGACCGCATTTGATTTCAGACCGGCTGCGGCACAAGCACAGGTAATGGCTTACCTGTGCATCGCCGGACAGGGGAGTCAAGATGGCAGCCCACATGTGTTCGCTGGCGAACACTGCGAACTGGCTATCACTGTTCTGGAGTGCAAAAGCTGTCCTACTACCACTGACAACAGCCTGCAGAGTATGTAGAATGTTGTCAACCACCAATGGTAGTTAATTTGTAAAATGCACAGAGCCTGTTCTGTTACCATTCCCTGTTCTTCACAATCCTGGGTGTGTAACTGTCAAGGTCTGCGCCACAATACTGTGTGCAACCAATAAGTGTGTGCCATCTCTCAGAGATGGTAGGCATATATTTGTTTTACCATGTTTGAGTAAACCATTGTTCAGGCTTTCTCAAGTCAGTGTGAGTCACTGTGCCATCTTCTAGCAGGGTACTAGGGTATGTAATGGTCATAGGCTACATTCAGAAGCTTCTGACCCTCAAGCTACAAAATATAAAAAAGTGTCCTGTCCATTTATATACAAAATTGTTTAAAAAAATACATTGTTTTACATTTGTTTCATATGTAGAGTAAAAACAATTCTATGGTTGTGGTGGCAATTTCTCTCTTCATCTCAAGCCTCAAAACAGCTGGAAGTACAGGGTGAGAGAGTGATAGAGATGTGTAGGGAACTGATATATACATACTCTGGGGTCCCGCAACATCTGCACTCTTCTCCAACTCAATAATTGCAATTAGTGTTGAGTGAAGCATCTGAAGCGGAATTCAGTCTGAAGTTAGGAAAACTTTAATTCGCATCAAAGCCAAATTTCCTTGTGCTTTATGGTAACAAATTCCTTTTTCTTAAAATGGCAGCTGCATGTGTTACAAAGTGAAAGTAAGAAGCCCAGGAACGTGACATGACACATAATGCCATGCAGCCATCCAATCTGCAGTTAGCCATCCCCCTGTGATGTCACAGCCCTATAAAAGCCTCATCCTGCATGGTCTCCGCTATTGTCCTGTGAGTTGAGCATAGGAAAAGACGTGACAAGCATTCATGCGCTAGGGACAGTTTTGCTGCAAACAGTTAGGACAATATTGGAGAGGGAGAGTGAAGGGAAAGTGCAGAGAGACTGTAGAGAGAGTGTATCGCCATGTGCAACACTGTGCAGTGCACCAACATTCAGAGTTAATTCGGTCTGTTAGCAATACAGTTACTATTCCTCAGTATTAAAGGCAGTTGACATATATCGCTATGTGCATCACTGCTGATGACACCCTCCCTACCGTGTCAAGGGGCCACTACTGTCACTGTAAAGCTGGGAGATGCAGCGGCTGATTTTCGGGAAGGAAGCGTTCCTTTCCGACAATTAGCTGCTTGTTCTACAGAATCATGGCTTCTGAGCAGCAGATCGAGGGGTTTATACCAAACGACCTGCTGCTGAGAAACCATGCTTGTGGTGCCTACACAAGTGCCAGGATCACCTTAGGAGAGAACGGTTCGCTCGTTCATCGGGTGATTGGCGGCACATTCAGACGGACAGATTGTTGGGAAAGACTGTTTGCATGAATGGTTGTTCCTGATCCCAGTCTGTGATGGGGCCACTACTTTCACTGTAAAAGAAGCCCACTCCATACATTCCTCTAGCCACTGTTACGTACGGGTATACCTGATTTATAGTAATTCATCACAAATTAATTTGTAACAAATCGTATTTCTTGGTAAACTTTGGCAAATCGGCCGAATCAAATTTTTCTAAAGTTCGTTCATCTCTAATTGCAATCTAATCAGAAGAGATTTTACTGGTTATATGCATTCAGCCCTATGGAAAGATGGTCTGCTGGTACTATCAATTTAGCTCAGGAGCTACAATATTGGCTTCAATGCATTTCACTTGAGTGAGTCTTCTCTCCATAACAAGAGCTGACATTGATGTATTACTGCATAACCAACTGGACCAAAGGTGTTTCCCAGATCCTTGTAGTTGTACCTTGAGCAGAACCTTGTTTTGACACATTGCTGTGGTTAATGTCCCCAGACAAAAAAATAAAATGACTAGAAATCTATAGATTTCCACAAAGGCTGAAGAACGTAGATGAGAAAGCAAAGTTTTAGTTGAAAATTTTTTTTTAAAAAAAGGAACAAAACGTGTATTCAGGGGCAAAAATAGGATGCAGACTAGTAATATTTATTTGTAAAAATTATTTGGGGCAGCCATATTGGAGATCAGCATTCCCTTTCTGTCTTGACAGTGCAGTAGGATGTGTGCATTTTATGGCATCTGAAATAAATGGGAGTTAAAGGGAACCTGTCATGTGGATATTTGATTATAATCGAACTAATTATATACAATCATTAACTACTAAAAAGTGCCTTAGATGTATTCACTTACTGGTGTGACAGATGGTTACCTCATAATATACACACAAAGATGCTGCATGCCGCATGCTAATGAGCTGATTTGAGTCCAGCGTGATGTCAGTGAGTCCAGCGTTTATTAATTCAGAGCTATAGCCACTCCCCCGCCCACCTGCTGCTGATTCATATGGAAACAAACTGTCATTCAGCAACAGGTGGGCGGGGAGAGTCAGGAGCTCATGAATATTCAGGACTCATCATTATCAGCTGGAGCTTTTCAATACAAGATGTTGGCAGATTGACTGGGTCAATTAAAGAAAGTGACCCAGCATTGTGCTAAGAGAATCAGTCACTTATTTATGTTGCCCTTAGTTAGGACACCATAAAACTGGTGACAGGTTCCCTTTAATAGACAGAAAAATGTCCATAGCCTTATAAAGTCTTTAGAAGGTACAATCTCTCCCAAGAGACCAGGAAGTAGTGTGAGATCTGCATACAGAACTTTGTGCATGTACAGGTGTGTGGCGAAACCAACCTCGCCACTGGGTGGTGGAGAAGCCTGGTTGCCAGCCTCTTGCCCCAGGATTATGGGCCCTCTCATCAGCCCATGCTAAACTAAAACCCCATGGCGATTTGACTGTGTTTGTGGCATCGGAGCGCTGTTTGGATATTTTGAGCGCTCAGATCCAAGCCATCTGGGGATATGTTAAATGTCTATGTTACTGTAATGGTTGGGACATTGTATATTTAAATAGTGATGTCTGTCATATTGCCTGGTCTCCATTCCTCAGCGGCCGTGTGATCTACAAGGAATTGGGAGCACAGTTTCCATCCCCCAGTGGCAGTTTAACGCACCAGGGGAGACAGTAAGCCCCACAACAGTGCAGATGGGACCATGGTCTCTGCACTCACAGCATAGGGGGTAGGGACAGTCGGTCCTGTCCCCTAGCAACAGGGCTGTTTAGCCAAAGGGGAGACAGTCGGTCTCCCCCCACAGCAGCATGGTGGTCTATCTAAAGGGGAGACCGTCGGTCTCTCCCTACAACAGCAGAGCGGTGTATCTAAGGGGGAAATGTGGCGAAACCAACCTCGCCACTGGGTGGTGGAGAAGCCTGGTTGCCAGCCTCTTGCCCCAGGATTATGGGCCCTCTCATCAGCCCATTCTAAACTAAAACCCCATGACGATTTGACTGTGTTTGTGGCATCGGAGCGCTGTTTGGATATTTTGAGTGCTCATATCCAAGCCATCTGGGGATATGTTAAATGTCTATGTTACTGTAATGGTTGGGACATTGTATATATTTAAATAGTGATGTCTGTCCTATTGTCCCCACGTGTGTATTGGCGATTTCCCTTTGTCCTGAGAGATAATTGAATTACTCCTCGGTTGTCTCCAGGACAGAAGACATTGTGTATTCTCCTGCCTGTGATAATTACATCAACCCATTGTGTAAGGTAATTGTATCACAGGCAGAGGGGAGGATTTTGTGTGGGAGTGTTTTACTGTATTGTACGTGTTTATTGGTTGTTTTTACAAAACCCTGTGGGTGGTACTAGTGTGTAACAATGTTATATATAAGAACAATAAACACACAGCTCTGGGTGACCACTGCTTGACCCTCAACATGGAGCCTCGTCTCGTTCTTGGGGGGATTCACTGTATGCTATTAGAGACTGATTGCTAGGAGTGTAAGCCGCTTGGGTGTGTTTCCTATTCGTCTGCTAGCAGCTATTCGTGAGGTTCTGTTCGGAGTTTGGAGCATTCCCTTGTATGCCGTTACAAGGTGAAACTCGAAAAATTAGAATATCATGCAGAAGTCCATTTATTTCAGTAATGCAACTTAAAAGGAGTTGCATTAATCCAACTTAAAATTAGAATAGTGAGAAAAGGTTCAATATTCCAGGCTCAAAGTGTCACACTCTAGTCAGCTAATTAATCCATACCCCCTGAGCAAAGGGTACCTGAGATTGTGACTTTGGGGTTTCATAAGCTATAAGCCATAATCATCCAAATTATAACAAATAAAGGCTTGAAATATCTCACTTTGCATGTAATGAGTCTATCTCATATGTTAGTTTCACCTTTTAAGTTGCATTACTGAAATAAATGAACTTTGCACGATATGCTAGCCATCTTGCCCAGTGCCCCCAGAAACATGGATGTTTAGCTTGGTTGAGCATGCATGTGTTGTGAATGGCAGAGGGGAGAAAGATTCTGCCTGACAAATTTGACAGGTGGCTCATATCTCCAAGAACAAAAGGAGCGTGCATGATGAAATTCAATATGTCCAACCCTTTTCTCCCCCTGCTGTCGGGGCAGAGCCAGGGGGTAGGATCAGCAGGCTCTGGCAACATACATCTAATGTGCATGACCAACTTTAATATCTGCCCATATCTAGGCTTTCAGCAGTACAACAGAGCTGTAACTGAGTCCCCAACCCTCTGCTAACCTTGTCCCAGTTTTCACAGCAAAACTGAAAAGGGAACTGAACAAAGTGATATTAAAAAAGAAGTACAGCTGTGAAGCACACACTGCTGCTCTAGGATGTGAAATATTTCTTGAGAGAATTTCTGCATATTTACCATGTTACTTTCCTAGTTCCTTAGCCACAGGACTTGCAATCAGCAATGCAATCCTAAAAAGTGGCAGGGCTATATGTTTACAAGAGGTAGCAAATAGTAGAACCGTTACAAGCCTATGGACACATTTATACTGATTTTTATTGTTTATTTGCTTCCTAAATTCTGAATTCAGCAACTTTCTAAACAGCTTCATTAAAAAAAATAATGTAATTTTGTTTCTGCAGGGTGCGTGTAAGCTTTTCATTTAGCCAATGGTGTTGCTGAATCTGACATAAATCTGTCAATACTCTGCTGACGTCTCTCTGCTACCCCCCTCCCTCCATGTTAGAGATAGCAGCAGGAGATTGTGCACGGCAAAGCACACACCAGGCAGTTTGCAGGGGGAAGAATCACATAGGCTGTGTAATAAATACAATTGCTGTTGTGGCCTGCAATCTCCGGAAAATGCTCCTTTTGAATTACATAAAGGGGCCACATGTACCAATATATACATTTTACCTAATAATTAAAGTTATACTTACCTTTAACCCTTGCATCCTGAAACTACATATGAAGAGTACGTGGTGCAGTAGGTGACCAGCAGTTGGATCCAACGAACTGCTAAAAGAGGAGAGAAAAACGGTCATAGGGCATTCCTGGAGTGAAACAAGAAGAAAGTCCCCCCAGCCCCCACTTGCAAAACCACTTCTCCGACCCCAACCGCTCTCCTGCCCTACAGGTCAAAGAACCCTTCTTTTTTTTAAATCAAATATTTTTTATTGATTTTATAGCATTTTATAGTGAACAATACAACAAAATAGGAAAAAACCCTCCCTGTCCCTCCCGCAATCCCACCCATACCCTCCCTCCCCAGCCCATTCTTGCAGCCATTATAATAAACAATATAAATTAAAGTTCAAAGGTCCATTTTTCACGTCTTCTTATTGATCACAGAACGTCCATGAAAGCAGAGGTAAGTCCTTCACTAGGCTCCCCATGTCCCACCATCACAGCATACATTACTCTCACATACATTCACTACAGCTTACTATAGCAATACTATGCAGGGTAACATTCAATTTTCAAAAATCTACTCTCCCGCTACATTGTTACATTTAGGACATTAGACTAAAACATCGTAATGATCTATCCACAAAGACCATATTTTATTAAATTTTTTATTGTTCCCTCTTTTCTGGTACACATAGCTTTCTAGTTTGACTAGTATATGTATTTTGTTTATCAGTTGCGACAAGAGTGGAGGATCAGGAGCAATCCAATAGAAAGCTATCAGCTTCCTGGCTTGGTATAATATTCTCAGGATAGCCAGCCTCAATTCACTAGAGACTGGGATATCTCCCATATGACCTAGTAAATATACCAAAGGGGATAAATCAATCTGCACATGATATACAGTGTTGATTAATTCCCAAACATCCATCCAGTAGCGCCGAAGTCTCGGGCAATTCCATATCATGTGAACCAGGTCTCCGTTATGAGCTCCACATCGCTGACAGGTATCATCTGACCGATAACCCATTCTAAACAGCAAAGCCGGTGTCCTATACACCCTATGTAATAGAAAGAGTTGAGAGACTCTATGAGCCTCACTTACTGACACATTTGGAAAACTTTCTACTACCTCTTCCCACTGCTCTACTGACAAACCGGGAATATCTTGCTTTCATTTGTCATATAATTTTAACGGTTGAGATTTCTGAATTGCTTCCATGAGGGTCAGATAATGAAGTGTAATTACTCCTTTTGTCGCCCCTCTAGTAGAAGTAAGATCTAGTATGACATGCTTTCCAGCGGGAATTATTTCCTCCTGCTTCCCCTGCGCCTGAATAGCATGTCTAACTTGCAGGTAAACGTAAAAGAGAGATTTAGGTAACTCATATTCCTGTTGTAGTACTGCAAAACTCTTAAGGGACCTTTCTGTGTATAGCTTATACATTCGGTCAAGACCATATCGTTCCCAGGCCTTGGCAGACGGGATTTTATCCAATTCCTTATAGGTAAAATTCGGCCATATTGGAGTAAAGTTCGTTTATCCACGAATTCCTGCTATATTCCTAGCTTTCCACCATACCTTATGTATAACACGCAGAAGGCTATATTGTCCTCCCATTTTGTCAAAAGTACCGTCCTCTAGGGCTGCCATTATACATCTACCACCAATAAGATGTTGCACAATCCTTCCTACTGTGTTAACAGTGTCATTTTCTCCCCAACCTCTGATATGTTGTAATTGGGCCGCTAAGTAATACACCCAGGGGTCTGGGACACCCAACACTCCCTGGGTCTTGGATCTACATAGAGTAGCAAGCTTTATACGTGGAATCCCTTTCTTCCAAATAAGGTCACGGAATATTGCATTAACAGTGTGGAAGACTTTAAGTGGTATCCAAGTCGGTGCATTATGAAGGATATACAAAAGTTGCGGCATAAGTATCATTTTTAAAAGATTAGTGCGACCAATTAATGTCAAGGGTAATTTAGACCACACCTGAACCTTTTTCCTAAACTTATCCAGGAGTGGCAGTATATTAAGGTTAGCAAATTCGTTAATTTGTGCTGACACTTGAATGCCTAAGTATTTAAATGCTGATACTACCTGCAGACCTGCGATATGACAGGAGTCAATCTCTAGATTTGGAGACAGTGCCATAATCACCGACTTGGACCAATTAATGGATAAGCCTGATAATTTCCCAAAATCGTTAATGATCGACATGGCCTTAGGAAGGGATGAACGCCAGCTCTCCAGAAACAGTAATAAATCGTCGGCATATAGAGCGACCTTTTCAGTCAGTGTGCCATAGACCATACCTTTCACCTCACTTGCCTTTCTCAGGGCAGCAGCTAACGGTTCCACCGCCACTGCAAACAGCAATGGTGATAGGGGACATCCCTGCCTAGTCCCCCTATATAATCTAAAGGAGGCCGATAATTTTCCATTCACCTGAATCCTGGCAGTAGGACAAGCGTACAGTAGCCTAATCCATTGTATGAATCCTGCCCCTACCCCCATAGCCTTAAGCACAGATATTAAGTAGAGCCATTCCACACTGTCAAATGCTTTGGCCGCATCTAGAGATGCGACCACCGCATCCGAAGTGCGGACCTGGCCTGCCTGAATATTAAGGTATAACCTTCTAATATTCACTGCTGTCGACATATTGGGCATAAATCCAGCCTGATCAGTATGTATCAATGAAGTAATTACTGAGTTGAGGCGTTTGGCCAGGACTTTTGCCAAAATTTTTACGTCAACCTGCAATAGGGAAATAGGACGGTAAGACTCTGCTTCTAGGACATCTTTTCCCGGTTTTGGGATCACCGCTATGATCGCTTCGTTCATAGTTGCTGGGAGTTCGCCTAATTGTTGGGCTTCTTTCAGCACCTCTAATAACTGAGGTAATAGCACAGATGAGAAAGTTCTATAAACCTCAACAGGTAGACCATCGCCCCCTGGTGATTTGTTATTAGTCATATCACTTACAGCCATTTCTAATTCCCGCAGGGAAACAGGAGCATCCAATATGGCTTGTTGCTCAGCTGTGAGAGTGGGAAGGCCCAGTGGGTGCAGGAAACTTTCTATCTCCGACTCAATGGCTGTAGATTTAGATGTATACAGGGAGGCATAGAACGTATACATGATCTGTGCTACCTGCTCAGGTGAGGTATGTAACACTCCATTAGAATCTCGCAATGCTGCTATATAGTTAGTCTGGTGTTGAGCCTTGGTCAGCAGGGCAAGTAATCTCCCTGCTCTTTCTCCTTCCTCATAATATTTCTGTTTCTGAAAGAATCTCCTGTTCTGTGCATTTAAAATAAGGAGATAGCAGGCACACTCATAAGTGGGATTAATAATGGTAGTTTTTATTTAAAATACTAGTTTAAAAATAAGATAGGGATTTTTATAGCATAGGTGAGTGAGTGGGGGATCTAGGCACTTGTGGTGGGTGCCAGATAAGGGGTGGCTGGTACCAGTTTTTTAGGATGGATCCGTGTGGGAAAATTAGTGGTGTCTAGTCCATTAGGATAATTAGTATATAAAGTGGTGGAAAAAAGGTGGTAAAACAGGTGATAAAAAATGATAAAAAGTAAAAAATATTAGGACATAAAAATAAAAAATAGAAAATCTGTGAAAAATAATGTACTTTTCAAGATGAAAAAAGTTGGAAAGGTCAATAAGATGTACTACTGGTACTATTGACCATGAGTTGGATCTTCTCTGGTGGGCTTCTATGGATATAATATCCTTTCCCAGCAGTTGGTGATCAGTCTATGTCCCTTTATAAGTAAATAGATATATAGGTTGCGAAAAAAAGAAGTTGTCAAGTCTTGTAAAATATAATCATACACAGTGTGGTCCCATGTGGGACTATAGCTTATATAAGGTAGCGCTAAAAAGAAAAATGGATAAAAAAGCACTATCCTGTATAGTATACAATGTGAAGCTTTTGCTTGTGGAGGAAAGAAACAACAACCTGTGGGGGAATTGGTGTTCTGGACCTCGGTACGGCGTCCCGTACTGTCTTGGGTTCAGAGATCACTTACCCACCACGCGGTGATGTCTTCCGTCGGTGCTCCAAATGTTGCTTGCAGCTCTGTTCTCCGGCTGACGGCGTCCCACGTGGTATCCAAGCGCGCGCGTCTGTTGTTAGGTATGCACGTGACCTAGTGTTGGTCACGTGATCGGGATCTGCCGGGCCGGTTTGAGAGTGCAAATGATGTTAGGGGAGCGCTTCTGCTTCCAGGTACCTCTTTGTATGTTGCTATTGCTCTATTGGCAATAATCCTCCGTACTAGCCTTTCATTTAACTTTTGCTGAGCCTCTTTCCATTGGCCTTCATGTTCTACAGAGGGGGTCATTACGTAATTAGTCTCAGCATTTTTAACCCTTAGAAGCAATTCCTGTACTTTAGCCCTACTTTCACTTCTCCTCCCATTAACTTTGGCAATCAATATGCCCCTTAAAAAGGCCTTCATGGCGTCACATACAACAAGTCGGGAGGAAGTATGTGTGTTGAATTGGAAGAACTCAACCAACTCCTCCTTAACCTGAGATGTGTCAGCCAGGACAGTTAACCAGTATGGGTTAAATTTCCAGCACCTTTCTCCCCGAATTAAAGGGGACACTAAACAAACAGTAAGTAGGATAGGGGAATGATCGGATAGTCGCCTAGGGAGATATACGATATCTTGGAGTAGCTGGCCCATTTCCTCATTACCAAGGATCATATCTATCCTAGACAATGATTTATATGTACTTGAGTAACACGAATATACTCTAGCTTCCGGGTTCCTAAGTCTCCAAAAGTCAAGCAAGGAAGCTTCCTGTAAAATCCGCCCAAAGGGGGTTCAAAGAACCCTTCTAATGCCATCTGCTTTTACACTGTTTTCCACATCATTTATTACAAATGTAACAGTAATTTTTGACCAGGGGTGCCACTGTAAGGCATGGAGAACCCCAATGGTAAAATAAGTCCAAAAAGTCAGGGTTTACAGTAAGCCAGAGTGCTCCAATCTCTTCCCTGACAGAAGAAGGTTCTGTGCTTAGGAAAGGCCTGAGCTAGCTGGCCTTCTGTCTCAGAATGCTGGTACCCTGGCTAAAGAGCTGGTGGCCCAAGTCTGTGGCTTAGTTGTCCGGCTGGCGCTCTTGTCAGAGGGCTAATGACTTATGTCTCTGGCAGAGTACCCCCATCTAAGCATCTTCTTCTGGTCACTCGTAAGGTTTGGCAGAGTCTCTTCTACTAAACATTGGTCCCTATCTGCAGACAATTTGAGGCTTCAACTACTTTCCTTATAACTAAAACTAGAACCTTCCAGTGGAAGGGGTGGAAAGGAGAATCACAGCCTAACGGAAACAATGTTGCAATTTCAATCTGTCATAGACTTATATAAAGTTTCAATACAAGTGTATGGGAATGACTAAGCAGTTTTTGAGTACATAACTAGAGTTGAGCGAACACCTGGATGTTCGGGTTTGAGAAGTTCGGCCGAACTTCCCGGAAATGTTCGGGGTCGGGATCTGAACCCCATTGAAGTCAATGGGGACCTGAACTTTTCGGCACTAAAAAGGCTGTAAAACAGCCCAGGAAAGGGCTAGAGGGCTGCAAAATGTAGTTAAATCCCCTGCAAACAAATGTGGATAGGGAAATGAATTAAAATAAAAATAAAATAAATAAAAATTAACCAATATCAATTGGAGAGAGGTCCCATAGCAGAGAATCAGGCTTCATGTCAGCAGAGAATCAGTCTTCATGTCATAGCAGAGAATCAGGCTTCACGTCACCCAAAACTGGAACAGTCCATTGTCATATATTTAGGCCCCGGCACCTAGACAGAGGAGAGAGGTCCCATAACAGAGATTCAGGCTTCATGTCAGCAGAGAATCAGTCTTCATGTCATAGCAGAGAATCAGGCCTCATGTCACCTACCACTGGAACAGTCCATTGTCACATATTTAGGCCCAGGCACCCAGGCAGAGGAGAGAGGTCCCATAACAGAGATTCAGGCTTCATGTCAGCAGAGAATCAGTCTTCATGTCATAGCAGAGAATCAGGCTTCACGTCACCCACCACTGGAACAGGCCACTGTCACATATTTAGGCCCCGGCACCCAGACAGAGCAGAGGTTCATTCAACTTTGGGTTGCCCCGCTATATAATGGTAAAATGAAAATAAAAATAGGATTGAATGAGGAAGTGCCCTGGAGTACAATAATATATTGTTATGGGGAGGTAGTTAATGTCTAATCTGCACAAGGGATGGACAGGTCCTGTGGGATCCATGCCTGGTTCATTTTTATGAACGTCAGCTTGTCCACATTGGCTGTGGACAGGCGGCTGCGTTTGTCTGTAATGACGCCGCCTGCCGTGCTGAATACACGTCCAGACAAAATGCTGGCCGCCGGGCAGGCCAGCACCTCCAAGGCATAAAAGGCTAGCTCTGGCCACGTGGACAATTTGGAGACCCAGAAGTTGAATGGGGCCGAGCCATCACTCAGTACGTGGAGGGGTGTGCACAGGTACTGTTCCACCATGTTGGTGAAATGTTGCCTCCTGCTAACACGTTGTGTATCAGGTGGTGGTGCAGTTAGCTGTGGCATGGTGACAAAACTTTTCCACATCTCTGCCATGCTAACCCTGCCCTCAGAGGAGCTGGCCGTGACACACCTGCGTTGGCGACCTCTTGCTCCTCCTCTGCCTTCGCCTTGGGCTTCCACTTGTTCCCCTGTGACATTTGGGAATGCTCTCAGTAGCGCGTCTACCAACGTGCGCTTGTACTCGCGCATCTTCCTATCACGCTCCAGTGCAGGAAGTAAGGTGGGCACATTGTCTTTGTACCGTGGATCCAGCAGGGTGGCAACCCAGTACTCCACACACGTTAAAATGTGGGCAACTCTGCTGTCGTTGCGCAGGCACTGCAGCATGTAGTCGCTCATGTGTGCCAGGCTGCCCAGAGGTAAGGACAAGCTGTCCTCTGTGGGAGGCGTATCGTCATCGTACTGCGTTTTCCCCCAGCCACGCACCAGTGATGGGCCCGAGCTGCGTTGGGTGCCACCCCGCTGTGAACATGCTTTATCCTCATCCTCCTCCACCTCCTCCTCATCCTCGTCCTCCTCGTCCTCCAGTAGTGGGCCCTGTCTGGCCACATTTGTACCTGGCCTCTGCTGTTGCAAAAAACCTCCCTCTGAGTCACTTCGAAGAGACTGGCCTGAAAGTGCTAAAAATGACCCCTCTTCCTCCTCCTCCTCCTCCTCCTCCTCCTGGGCCACCTCCTCTTCCATCATCGCCCTAAGTGTTTTCTCAAGGAGACATAGAAGTGGTATTGTAACGCTGATAATGGCGTCATCGCCACTGGCCATGTTGGTGGAGTACTCGAAACAGCGCAACAGGGCACACAGGTCTCGCATGGAGGCCCAGTCATTGGTGGTGAAGTGGTGCTGTTCCGCAGTGCGACTCACCCGTGCGTGCTGCAGCTGAAACTCCACTATGGCCTGCTGCTGCTCGCACAGTCTGTCCAGCATGTGCAAGGTGTAGTTCCACCTGGTGGGCATGTCGCATATGAGGCGGTGAGCAGGAAGGCCGAAGTTCCGCTGTAGCGCAGACAGGCGAACAGCGGCAGGATGTGAACGCCGGAAGCGCGAACAGACGGCCCGCACTTTATGCAGCAGCTCTGACATGTCGGGGTAGTTACGAATGAACTTCTGCACCACCAAATTCAGCACATGCGCCAGGCAAGAGATGTGCGTCAAATCGGTTAGTCCCAGAGCTGCAACGAGATTTCGCCCATTATCGCACACCACCAGGCCGGGCTTGAGGCTCACCGGCAGCAACCACTCGTCGGTCTGTTGTTCTATACCCCGCCACAACTCCTGTGCGGTGTGGGGCCTGTCCCCCAAACATATGAGTTTCAGAATGGCCTGCTGACGTTTACCCCGGGCTGTGCTGAAGTTGGTGGTGAAGGTGTGTGGCTGACTGGATGAGCAGGTGGAAGAAGAGGAGGAGGAAGCTGAGTAGGAGGAGGAGGAGACAGGAGGCAAAGAAGGTTGCCCTGCGATCCTTGGCGGCGGAAGGACGTGCGCCAAACAGCTCTCCGCCTGGGGCCCAGCCGCCACTACATTTACCCAGTGTGCAGTTAGGGAGATATAGCGTCCCTGGCCGTGCTTACTGGTCCACGTATCTGTGGTTAGGTGGACCTTGCCACAGATGGCGTTGCGCAGTGCACACTTGATTTTATCGGATACTTGGTTGTGCAGGGAAGGCACGGCTCTCCTGGAGAAGTAGTGCCGGCTGGGAACAACATACTGTGGGACAGCAAGCGACATGAGCTGTTTGAAGCTGTGTGTGTCCACCAGCCTAAATGACAGCATTTCATAGGCCAGTAGTTTAGAAATGCTGGCATTCAGGGCCAGGGATCGAGGGTGACTAGGTGGGAATTTACGCTTTCTCTCAAATGTTTGTGAGATGGAGAGCTGAACGCTGCCGTGTGACATGGTTGAGATGCTTGGTGACGCAGGTGGTGGTGTTGGTGGTACATCCCATGTTTGCTGGGCGGCAGGTGCCAACTTTCCTCCAGAGGCGGAGGAAGAGGCCGAGGCGGCGGCAGCAGCAGAAGAGGCCGAGGCGGCAGCAGCAGAAGAGGTAGCAGGGGGAGCCTGAGTGACTTCCTTGTTTTTAAGGTGTTTACTCCACTGCAGTTCATGCTTTGCATGCAGGTGCCTGGTCATGCAGGTTGTGCTAAGGTTCAGAACGTTAATGCCTCGCTTCAGGCTCTGATGGCACAGCGTGCAAACCACTCGGGTCTTGTCGTCAGCACATTGTTTGAAGAAGTGCCATGCCAGGGAACTCCTTAAAGCTGCCTTTGGGGTGCTCGGTCCCAGATGGCGGCGGTCAGTAGCAGGCAGAGTCTCTTGGCGGCGGGTGTTCTGCTTTTCCCCACTGCTCCCTCTTTGTCTTTTGCTACGCTGTTGGCTCGGTCTCACCACTGCCTCTTCCTCCGAACTGTGAAAGTCAGTGGCACGACCTTCATTCCATGTGGGGTCTAGGACCTCATCGTCCCCTGAATCGTCTTCCACCCAGTCTTGATCCCTGACCTCCTGTTCAGTCTGCACACTGCAGAAAGACGCAGCAGTTGGCACCTGTGTTTCGTCATCATCAGAGACGTGCTGAGGTGGTATTCCCATGTCATCATCATCAGGAAACATAAGTGGTTGTGCGTTAGTGCATTCTATCTCTTCCACCCCTGGGGAAGGGCTAGGTGGATGCCCTTGGGAAACCCTGCCAGCAGAGTCTTCAAACAGCATAAGAGACTGCTGCATAACTTGAGGCTCAGACAGTTTCCCTGATATGCATGGGGGTGATGTGACAGACTGATGGGCTTGGTTTTCATGCGCCATCTGTGCGCTTTCTGCAGAAGACTGGGTGGGAATAATGTGAACGTGCTGGATGCACTGTCGGCCACCCAATTGACTAATGCCTGTACCTGCTCAGGCCTTACCATCCTTAGAACGGCATTGGGCCCCACCAAATATGGCTGTAAATTCTGGCGGCTACTGGGACCTGAGGTAGTTGGTACACTAGGACGTGTGGCTGTGGCAGAACGGCCACGTCCTCTCCCAGCACCAGAGGGTCCATTAACACCACCACGACCATGTTCGCGACCGCGTCCCTTACTAGATGTTTTCCTCATTGTTACCATTCACCACAATAAGAAAAATATTATTCGGGCCAATGTATTGAATTCAATTTCAGGCCTTTTTTTTTTTTTTTTTTTTACAGATACCTAACACTATCTGGCTATCTATTTAGGTACCGTATTACACTAATACAGGCACACCAGTAATGACAGATTTAGCTGAATATAAATTTGAGGCCTATTATTTAGGCGCTGGGTGACAGGTATACGTTTACGGACAGAATTAGACTTGGATCTGCACTGTAGCGTGTGTGTGAAGTTCTTGAGAATTACCCTATCAGCACCATGAATCTAATATACCCTTTTAGGGATAGATTTAAAGTAGGCCTGATACAGCAGAAACCACTAATTTTGAGAATTGCAAAATTGGGAATTGTATTTCAACCCAGAACAAAAACTGTGCTTTGACGGACACTAAATAACTTGACCAGCTAAAGCAGTAATGACAGAAAATGTGAGGCCTATTTTTTAGGCGCTGGGTGACAGGCTCAACTTGCCCCTGATGTAGTATATGGCCAAAAAATAACCACACTATTGATGGTTAAATGCACTTGATGACAGCTTGATCCTGATGTAGGATATAGCCAAAAAATTACCACACTATTGATGGTTAAATGCACTTGGGTGACAGGCTCAGCTTGCCCCTGATGTAGTATATGGCCAAAAAATAACCACACTATTGATGGTTAAATGCACTTGATGAAAGCTTGACCCTGATGTAGGATATAGCAAAAAATAACCACACTATTGATGGTTAAATGCACTTGGGTGACAGGCTCAGCTTGCCCCTGATGTAGTATATGGCCAAAAAATAACCACACTATTGATGGTTAAATGCACTTGATGAAAGCTTGACCCTGATGTAGGATATAGCAAAAAATAACCACACTATTGATGGTTAAATGTACTTGGTGGTAGCTTGTGCTGGCGCACCACAAGCCAAAAAATGGCCGCCGATCACCCCAGAAAAAAGTGACTAAAAATCGCTCTGGGCACCCTAAAAACACTGAGCAATTGAATAGCAGCAGTTCAATGATCCACAGCTGTAGATCGATCACTGAATGAAGTCTTTTGGAGGAGTTAATCACTGCCTAATCTCGCCCTAACGTCGCAGCTGCAACCTCTCCCTACACTTGTATCAGCAGAGTGACGTGCAGCGCTACGTGACCCAAGCTTATATAGAGGCTGGGTCACATGCTGCACTGGCCAATCACAGCCATGCCAATAGTAGGCATGGCTGTGATGGCCTCTTGGGGCAAGTAGTATGATGCTTGTTGATTGGCTGCTTTGCAGCCTTTCAAAAAGCGCCAAGAAAGCGCCAAACACCGACCTCCAACCCGGACTTTTACGAAAATGTTCGGGTTCGGGTCCGTGTCACGGACACCCCAAAATTCGGTACGAACCTGAACTATACAGTTCGGGTTCGCTCATCCCTATACATAACGTTTTCAAATATAAACAATAGAGCTAAACCAAAGGTTGGTGTGTTTGTTTTCATAACTTTGCATGGTCCCTTATAGTAACTGTGGACGATTTCTAACTTCTCACTACATAAATAGAAAGTCCCAAAGTCTTTCAGCATTAATTTTCTGTGTATTAACCCTTTCCACAGTGCAATGCAAATATAGTGCAAAAAGTGGAAATGAACAGGATATATTACAATAAACATATAAAATGCAGTTCAACAATATAAAACTGTGTGTGTAAACTACTGGATAATAGTGATGAGCGGCAGGGGCAATATTCGAATTCGCGAATATTTGGGCGAATATTCGCCATATAGTCGAGAATTCGCGAATTCGTGATCTCCAAGCATTATTTTCTTGATTGCGAAAATTCGCACAAAATTAGCATTAAAAATTTTCGCATGAAAATTCGCATGAACTGGTATTTTGAAAAAAATCTAATATTCGCGATTACGAATATATTTTGGGATATTCTAAATATTCGCGAATTCTCGAAGTGCCGATATTCGCGATTAAAATTCGCAATTCGAATATTCGTGATCAACACTATTGGATAACTCATAGTGAACGTTAACCCTTTAGAGGGCACTAAAGTAGTGAGTTGATGGCTTTGGGTAGTAGCAATAGCAGCAAATGTCTACTAAGTCCATAGTCCAAAGTACTCTTGGTGAGTGTACACTGAGAACATGTTCACACCAGCAGTAGTCATTTCTATTGTTCTGCTCAATTATCCGAGCAAAATAAATTATGGAAGTGCCATATTCAGCAATGAACTGAACCGAATGTAGCCAAATAGGCCGTTGTCTATAATGGGTCAGTTTGATTTCCATTTTGGGTTTACTTTTCAACAGAAACAAAAGTTCTGCATGCAGGGCTTTTTTTATCCGCTTATGTTAGTGGAATCTGTGACAGAGCCTCCAAATATTGATGATAATATCCATCTTTGGTGTTAAACTGCAGAAGCTGCGATATCCATAGCTACTCATATAAGACTGTATTTTTAAACATGGTTTCAGATACAGCCTATTGTCAGAACAAATCTGTTGCTGTAAACCATGCATGGTGGCCATTAGCCCCGTAGCAATAACAGATCTGTAGTTTCTGATGTATGCCGGCTCAGCAGAAATGATCAGCTTCACAGACGACTGATATAGTTACTAATAAAAAGCATCCTAGTGGCTGGAGGCCATACCATTTAGTACTGCAGTGTTTGAATATTAGGCACATTAGGTCAATACTGAATGTAGATGCACAGGGCATTATTGAAAAGAAATCTAATTGTAACAGTCCCCTGGTCTGCTAGACAGTCCCACCACAGAGAATATTATCAGCCAACATACCTTCTGTCAATAATATGACATTTTTCTGAAAAATCACTATGGGAAAAGATCGTAGGGAACTTCTACCTATTTTGGGTTTTGAGTTCCAGAAATTAACACAGGGATCGGAGTTAAATGATTGAGCTAAATCTGGTACCCATCTAAAGTAAAGGCCCATACAGCCCACATACCCAACAGCCACTTTACATGTGACATGTTGACTAAGTGCTACCAACAATTTGCCTCCAGCTTTGCCTTA
The DNA here is from genome assembly GCF_905171765.1 of Bufo bufo. Taxonomy (NCBI): domain Eukaryota; kingdom Metazoa; phylum Chordata; class Amphibia; order Anura; family Bufonidae; genus Bufo; species Bufo bufo. The sequence continues at coordinate 272,516,169 of NC_053389.1, forward strand.
AAATATTTAACCATGCCCAACAGACCCAGATTCCTATTACCAATTAAACATGAGAATATCAAATATATTTTTAGATTTTTCAGAATGGGATGGCCACAGAAATAAGATCCAGAACTCCCAGGTGTGAAATGTTCTGAACTAGAGTGTGGTCATCTACACAGCAGCCATGTACAGTAGAGGTGCGATTATGCCTTCGCCTTTCTTTATTTAAAGGATATTAAAGATGTGTGGTAGGAACCCTACTATTATCATAACCATATTGGCTCTTAGATGGCCTGAAACTAATTGGAGATTGCTCATGCGCCCTCACCAAAAAGTTATAAGAGAAGCCCATTGAATAGTTAAGATGCAAGTCAATTTATCTGGTGGTTAATGGACCTATGACACCTTTAGTTTACTGTACAGCAGGCCCTGTTTGCATCACTGATAAACTCTGTCACTTACAGCGGCTGCTGAGAGGTATTTAGAGAGGTTTTACTGTATTTAGGTATCTACTGTATGTAGGAAGCATGATGTAGGACTGAGGATTTACTTCAAACATTTAGAAAATGTATTCAACTGTCAACAAGAAAGGCAGTCCATTCTAAACTATTCCCTGGACCCCTATAAGTTCTAGATACACTAATTTTTGAGTGAAGTAAAACAGTCCATACTCAATTGGTGTGCCCCTTTAACTGTGATCAGCTCTCCTCTGCTATCCTTGTAGTTGGAGAAGGATCATCCACCTATCCAAACTAATGACATGTCACTAAATTTTATGAAAGTATAGTTCCTCTTCAAGAAAAAAAAACAAGAAGTACTACCTTTGAAGGACTTAATAGCTCTTTCCTTCACCAATTTCTCAAGAACATTAGTAAAAGGGTTAAGTATAACCACACATATTCATTCACTCAGTAATTTCACCTTACTCGTTCACTGCATCCAATACTGTCGACACTGTTTAATTAAAAAGTTTCACATGCCGCAATTGATGCGTAGCACTCTAAAAATATCACCTGGTTGATCACATTCAAGCAGGAATATAGAACCAGTGAGCAATCTGTCATTCATTAAAGTTTGCAATATCTTTTGTTCAGGCTTTTGCATCTGGATCAATAATTTCAGCTAAGCTTTGGAAAGCAATAATAGAAAAAAGGATAAAAACATTTGGGAAAGAAATAATTTCCAAGTACAGTGCAAAGTAGTGGTATGCTTATACAGTAATCTCCTTGATGTGGAGCAGTAAAAATGTCAATTTCCATGGGACAATATTTCCAGAAATACAGTTACAGAATGATCTAGATTATTAGTTCCTCTGGTTGCGTGTTACAGCTGGCGACGCATTAAGTTCACAAGATAACACCTAGCCAAAACGGGAATTTATCTTGGAAATGCAATGAGAGGACAATTTTTTCATGCAACATAAAAATCTAGAATTCCATACTCTTATCACCTTTAGTTCAGTTTGGTATTTGATTTGGGTTTGGGTAATACAGAATTAAGAGAGGGACCGGACGCTGAAAGAAAGGAGCAGAGTTTGGGTGCAATGAGAGCAGTGGTGGCGCCTTCACTGCACCAAATACCTAATTTGCATATTAAGAAAAAGTATCATAACTTAGGAATGGAGCCTTGGATGAACAAAAGAAACAGTATTTTCATCAGGTGAACTACATGTTACACTGCTATGTGTCTATGCAAACAATTGGATAGGGAGGTAGCTGGTAACAGATTTCCTTTAACTTAAGTTGGGGGAGAAATGGGTGAAATATAGGGCTACAGCTATTTCTGTATGCATTAAATAGGGCTGCAGTTATTGACTATTTTTGTAATCGAGTATTCTGTCGATTAATTAAACGATTGAGTACTTTAATAACAAAAAACAAATTAAAAGAAAGTTTTTCTTTATGAAAACTCATCAGCCCCCCCGTGCCATCAGCTCCCCCCCCATGCAATCAGGTTCCCTCAAGCCATCAGCCCCCCCAGTGCCATCAGGCTGCCCCCTCCAGTGCCATCAGACTAGAACCCCTAGTGCCATCAGCTGCCCCAGATTAGCTTCCACCCCATGCAATCAGGCTTCCCCCTCAGTGCCATCAGCTTCCCCCAGGGCCATCAGCTGCCCCCCCATGCCATCAGCTACAAGTAATCGAGTAATCGTTTCAGCCCTAGTGCAATATGTGAAATCCTACTGTCCAATAGAGTCTCTCTCAGAGTATCACAGAAATTAAATCACAGTCATCACTTAGTTCCATATTTGGTGCCAAAAGATTTTTCTCCACATCAGGGTTGGGATCAGGATCTGGAGATAATGCTTCCTAGCTATAGCACTTCAATATCACCTTGTCAGGTTTCCCATAAGTTTTATACTGTTCTTTGCCATAGTCTCATTAATATATAATTTAAATGCAGGGATAGAAACATAAAGTGAAATTTAGGAACATTTCCTTCTTGAGTGTTTGTTACTTTGTAACGTCTCGGTTCACACAAATTCTCCAAAATAAGCTAATTAGTTTGACATGATGTAAGAACTTTTTTTTACAAATTGGTTTGCTCTTGATGTCACGTACCAACTGCTGACACTTTATCTGAATCTATTAACAACATCTCTGGTAGACAGCTTTTTTTCTCTCTCAAGATATCACATACTGACATACTGAAAATCTCACTATTGGTAGACATCCTGTTCTAACTACAAGAAGGTAACATTTGTAGGTTATATTTGTCCAGAACTAAATCAAGCAAAAAGCCCAGTGGAATTTCCCCTTTAGGACCCTCCCATAGACTTGTGGTACGTAGGTGGCTACAGGGCTTAAAGTAGAGGTGGCATCCTCCTAACCGGTTACCTGAATATTACACTGTAGAGAACCAGAGTGAATGCATTGGAGCAGCCAGTTAAGAGTACTTTCACACTTGCAGCAGAGGATTCCGGCAGGCAATCTGGACGCAAATGGGTGTATTTGTGAGACGGATACAGATGCGGATCCATCTCACAAATGCCTTGCAATACCGCATCCGTCTTTCCGGTTGTCATCTGGAAAAACGGATCCGGTATTTTTTTTCCCCACAGATTTAATGGTCTGCACATGCACGGATGGAAAGAATGGATTTGTTTTGCTGGAACACTTGGGCTGGATCCGGCATTAATGCATTTCAATGGAAATGAATGCCGAATCCTGCATTCTGGCAAGTGTTCAGGATTTTGGGCCGGAGAGAAAACTGCAGCATGCTGTGGTATTTTCTCCAGCCAAAAAATGTAAGAGGGATTGAACTGATGCATCTTGATGCATACTGAACGGAATGCTCTCCATTCAGAATGCATTAGGATAAAACTGATCAGTTCTTTTCCGGTATTGAGCCCCTGTGACGGAACTCAATACTGGAAAACAAAAATGCTAGTGTAAAAAATACCCTAAGTTGTATAGACCTGGTTGATTACTGGCATCACAGGACGTCAATGCCATGGCCAAGAACTGACATGATTTCTCAACAGAACATGAATGTGATACTGCATCATGTATTGTTAGAGGTATTTGGATTCATGCTGCTAATCAAGAAATAGGAGGCCAAATTTCAAGTCATTAGCTCAAGTCAAAAAGGTCACCAACAGCTGGACAATGTGGTAAGATATATATTATGCTATTGTGGTTCCGCTATCCCTGGTTTCATGGCATCAGGGGTTACTGACAAGGGTTGAGCGAACCCGAACTGTAAAGTTTAGGATTTTTGGACCCCGGACCCGACCATTTCCGTAAAAGTTTGGGTTCGGGTTCGGTGTTCGGCGCTTTCTTGGCACTTTTTGAAAGGCTGCGCAGCAGCCAATCAACAAGCGTCATACTACTTGCCCCAAGAGGCCATCACAGCCATGCCTACTAATGGCATGGCTGTGATTGGTCAGAGAAGCATGTGACCCAGGCTCTATATAAGCTTGAGTCACGTAGCGCTGCATGTCACTCTGCTGTTACAAGTATAGGGAGAGGATGCTGCTGGACTGGTGATTTCATAGAGAGAATAGGAGAGAATCTAACTCAGCGATCTACCTAGAAATAGTTGTGTGGGTGCAGCACTGCATCTGAGCTTTTGAGACATTGCAAATCACAATTTTTTGGGGGCAAACTACAACATCTGGATTAGTCAGTGTGCAATTTAAGGTAGAAATACACCCATCATTTTCTGGGGTTTGAAAAACACACATTTCTTTTTCAGAAAACTGTATTTTCCAGATCTGCAAGTGTTAAATTCAAGTTTAATATATACAGCATTCATATTCTGTTAGCAAAAAAAGATTTTTTTTGGCAATCTACAACATCTGGATTAGTCAGTGTGCAAGTTAAGGTAGAAATACACCCATCATTTTCTGGGGTTTGAAAAACAAACTTTATTTTTTCAAAAAACAGTATTTTCCAGATCTGCAAGTGTTAACATCAAGTGTAATATATACATCTTTCATAGATCTGTTACAAAAAAAACCTCAATTTTGGCAGTCTACTACATCTTGATTGGTCAGTGTGCAATTTAAGCTAGAAATACAACAATCATTTTCTGGGGTTTGAAAAACACACTTTTTTGACAAAACACACTATTTTCAGGCCTTGCAGCATCAGCACTTGTGAAATTACAGGCTTATATACTGCTGTCAAATTCAGTTGTTAAACAAACACTCGTTTGGGCACAAAAAATTTATTTGGCAGCCTTTGATGCAGAGGTCATTGTGAGATACACCCTTAATACATTTGGGATACATTCAGAGATTTTAAATACCACCATTTGGTGCACCAATATTGAATTCAGGCCTACACTGGTTCAGGCCCTGTGAGATACACCCTGTACATACAGGGGTTTGAATCAGGGATTTAAAATACAGCCATTTTGTGCAAAGATATATTTACTTCAGGCCTACACTAGTTCAGACCGTGTGAGATACTCCCTCTACATACAGGGGTTTGAATCAGGGATTTGAAATACAGTGATTTTGTGCAAAGATATATTTACTTCAGGCCTACACCTATTCAGGACGTGTGAGATACCCCCTCTACATACAGGGGTCTGAATCAGGCATTTGAAATACAGCCATTTTGGGCAAATAAATATTTACATTAGGCCTACAGTGGTTCAGACCGTGTGAGATAACCCCCTACATACAGGGGTTTGAAACAGGCATTTGAAATACAGCCATTTTGTGCAAATAAATCTTTATTCAGGCCTACACTGATTCAAGGCGTGTGAGATCCCCCCTATAAATACAGGGGTTTGATTCAGACAATTGAAATACAGCCATTTTTAATACAGCCATTTGAAATACAGTCATTTTGTGCAAATAAATCTTTAATTCAGGCCTAGTCTGGTTCAGGCCGTGTGAGATACACCCTTTACATACTTTCGTTCTATACTACTATTAATTAAAACACCCATTTAGGGCAAGATCCTAAATTCAAAAAATATGAGGAGAGCGTCAAATAAGGGACGTGGCTGCTGGTGGAGCTCCTGTTGCAGGGAGAGAACATGGTCGATCTGTGGCAGCTACACGCACAAGTGAAAACCCTTCCTCAGGTGCGAGTAGGCGACAAAACCTGCAGCGTTATTTGGTCGGGCCTAATGCTGCTCTACGAATGGTGAGGCCTGAACAAGTTCAGGCGATAGTAGATTGGGTTGCTGACAGTGGATCCAGTTCCTTCACATTGTCTCCCACCCAGTCTGCTGCTGAAAGACCACAGTTGGCACCTGCAGCCGATGTCCATCAGTCTTTCACCTCACCCCCTTGAAAATCAGCCAAGCAGTCTGAGCCCCAAGTCATGCAGCAGTCTCTTCTGCTTTTTGATGACTCTGTTAGCAGGGTTTCCCAGGGACATCCACCTAGCCCTGCCCCAGAAGTGGAAGATATTGAGTGCACCGATGCCCAACTACTTATCTTTCAAGATGAGTACATGGGAGGACCATCGCAGCACGTCTCGGATGATGACGAACCACAGGTGCCAACTGCTGGGGCTTTCGAAAGTGTACAGACCGACAAGGAAGGCAGGGGTGAAGACTGGGTGGAAGATGATGTGGAGGACGATGAGGTCCTCGACCCCACATGGAATCAAGGTCATGCGAGTGACCTATGTAGTTCGGAGGAAGAGGCGGTGGTCGCACAGAGCCACCAGCACAGCAGAAGAGGGAGAAGGGTGCAAAGGCGGAGCGGCCGTCCTCTAGACAGTACGCCTCCTACTGCCCACCGCAGCAAGGGACCGAGCACACCAAAGCCAGCTCCAAGGAGTTCCCTGGTGGCAGTTCTTCAGACAATGTGCTGACGACAAGAAACGAGTGGTTTGCACGCTGTGCAATCAGAGCCTGAAGCGAGGCATAAACGTTCTTAACCTGAGCACAACCTGCATGACCAGGCATTTAAGTGCAAAGCACGAGCTGCAGTGGAGTAGACACCTCAAAAACCAAGAAAGATCTCGGGCTCCTCCTGCTTCCTCTTCTGCTGCACATCTGGACATCTCCACAATGTCCTACGGAAGCATTCAGCTCTCCATCTCCCAAAAGCTGGAGAGGAAGAGGAAGTACCCCCCCTACCCATCCGCGATCGCTAGCCCTGAATGCCAGCATTTCTAAATTACTGGCCTTTGAAATGCTGTCATTCCGTCTGGTGGACACGGATAGTTTTAAAGGCCTTATGGGTGAGGCTGTCCCACAGTACGTCGTGCCCAGCTGCCTCTACTTTTCAAGGCGAGCCATCCCTTCCCTTCACAACCAAGTAGGGGACAAAATCAGGTGTGCACTGCGCAACGCCATCTGTGGCAAGGTGCACCTGACTACGGATACGTGGACCAGTAAGCGCGGTCAGGGCTGTTATATCTCCATAACAGCACACTGGGTAAATGCAGTGGCGGCTGGGCCTGAGGCGGATAGCAGTTTGGCGCATGTCCTTCCACCACCGAGGATTGCAGGGCACTTCAGTTTACCTCCTGTTGCTTCCTCCTCCTACTCTGCTTCCTCATCCTCTACCAGCTCCTCATCCAGTCTGCGTAACACCTTCACCACTATCTTCAGCACAGCCAGGGGTAAATGACAGCAGGCAGTTTTAAAACTTATCTGTTTGGGGGACAAACCCCACACCGCGCAGGAGCTGTGGACGGGCCTTGAACAACAGACCGATGAGTGGTTTGTGCCAGTCAGCCTCAAGCCCGGCCTGGTGGTGTGCGATAATGGGCGTAATCTCGTAGCAGCTCTGGGATTAGCCAGTTTGACGCACATCCCTTGCCTGGCGCATGTGCTGAATTTGGTGGTGCAGAGATTCCTTAAAAATTACCCCGACATGTCAGAGCTGCTGCATAAAGTGCGGGCCATCTGTGCGCGCTTTAGGCGTTCTCACCCTGCTGCTGCTCGCCTGTCAGCGCTGCAGCATGACTTCGGCATTCCCGCTCACCGCCTCATATGCGACGTGCCCACAAGATGGAAATCCACCTTGCACATGCTGGCCAGACTGTGCGAGGAGCAGCAGGGATAGTGGAGTTTCAGCTGCAGCACGCACGGGTGAGTCGCTCGGCGGAACAGCACCACTTCACCACCATTGACTGGGCCTCCATGCGAGACCTGTGTTCCTTGTTGCGCTGTTTCGAGTAATCCACCAACATGGCCAGTGCCGATAACGCTGTTCTCAGCGTTACTATCCCACTTCTATGCCTCCTTGAAAAAACGCTTCTGGCGATGATGGAAGAGGATGTGGCACAGGAGGAGGAGGAGGAAGAGGGATCATTTCGTAGGGTTTCCGGCCAGTCATTTTTAAGTGGCTCCGAGGGAGGGTTCCTGCACCCACAAACCCAAGGTACACAATTGTCCAGCCAGGGCACAGTTCTGGAGGATGAGGAGGTGGAGGATGAGGAACAATGTTCACAGCAGGGTGGCACCCAGACCAGCTCATGGCCATCACTGGTGTGTGGATAGGGGGATACAGAGGACACAGACGATACACCTCCCACAGAGAACAGCTTTTCGTTGCCTTTGGGCAACCTGTCAAACATGAGCTATTACATGCTGCAGTGTCTCCGCAACGACCGCAGAGTTGCCCACATTCTAACTTGTGCTGATTACTGGGTGGCCACGCTGCTGGATCCCTGTTACAAGGACAACGTACCGTCCTTAATTCCGTCACTGGAGCGTGATCGTAAGATGCGCGAGTACAAGCACATGCTGGTAGACGCGCTGCTAGTGGCATTCCCACCTGACAGAGGGGCACAGTGGAAGCACAAGGCGAAGGCAGAGGACGAGGAAGAGGTCGCCAACGCAGCTGGGGCACCGCCAGCACCTCAGAAGGCAGGGTTAGCATGGCCGAAATGTGGAAAAGCTTTGTCAGCACGCCACAACTAGCACTACCAGCTGATATGGAACGTCTTAGCAGGAGGCAGCATTTCACCAACATGGTGGAGCAGTATGTGTGCACATGCCTACACGTACTGAATGATGGGTCTGCCCCCTTCAACTTCTGGGTCTCCAAATTGGGCACATGGCCTGAGCTTGCCCTTTACGCCTTGGAGGTGCTGGCCTGCCCTGCAGCCAGTGTATTATCTGAACGTGTGTTTAGCACGGCAGGGGGCGTCATCACAGACAAGCGCAGCCGCCTGTCCACAGCCAATGTGGACAATCTCACGTTCATTAAAATGAACCAGGCATGTAACCCTCAGGACTTGTACGTACCTTGTGCAGAATAGACATGTATACTGGCACTAAGCAGCCATTGTTATACTGCAGCGAAATTGCTCATGTTTGTATTTCGGATATTTCGCACTCTTTTGGAGTGTACCTTAATTTTACAAAATTAAATTAAAACCAAAATCCTGTGTTGGCTATCTCGTCCTCCTCCACTGCAGCTTCCACCTACTCCGCTGCATCCACCGCCTCCTCAAACTCCTACTCCATATGGAACTCCACCTCATAAATCCATTATTATTTTTTTGTACGTGTTTTATTTTATATCATTTCACTACTTTGTCAGTTACATTTTATGGTGAAATTAACTAATTTTTGGGTGTATAGTACCACTGCTATACCTAGTAGACAGGTTAAACAAAGAAAAAAATTTGACATTTACTTTTTCGGGTTAAATTAACCAATTTTTGGGTGTATAGTACCACTGGTATACCTAGTGGAACAATAAAAAAAAAATTGTCAGTTACATTTTCTGGCAAAATAAACAAATTTTTGGGTGTATAGTACCACTGCTATACCTAGTAGACAGGTAAAAAAATATATATTCTGGTGAAATTCACAAATTTTTGGGTGTGATGTACTACTCCTATACCTAGTAGACCGGAAAAAAAAAAGAATTGTCAGTTAAATTTTTGGGTGAAATTCACCAATTTTTGGGTGTAATATACCCTCCTCTACCTAGTTGACAGCATAATAAATTTCAATAATTTTTCTGTTACATTCTTGGGTTGACATTATACAATTTTAGACGTGACAATTTTAGACTGCTATGCATAGGTGACAGGGAATAAAATTTTATAAATTATTCAGTAATTAATGCGCACCACATCCTTACATTCAATGCTTAAACTTTGAAAAGTTGTCACACTTTTATGCTTTAATAATTTCTCCCATATTTCAACTCTAATTTTAAATTTGAAAAAATGGATCCTCCCTTAAATTTGGTCTCTTTTTCTCACGCTCCGTCTCCGGCCTGGAACCCCGATTCCCCGCCACCCGTAATCACCATGGTAGGCGCATAAAACAACATCGAAAGTTGATAAAGCAGATCGTGAACATCACGGGGACGTGCGACATGGTGGGGCAGTAAGTGTGCACACGCCTACACGAACTGACTGACAGGCGTCAGCCACAGCAACTTCTGGGTCTCCAAATTGGGCACATGGCCTGAGCTTGCCCTTTACCCCTTGGAGGTGCTGGCCTGCTCTGCAGCCAGTGTATTGTCTGAACGTGTGTTTAGCATGACTGGAGGGGGTTATCACAGGTTGTGCTCGGATCGGCTCATGATGAGAGGGTCCCCTACCTAAGCCTATACTCCCCCCCCCCCCACCTAGAAGCAGCAGAGTTATGCCGGAACTGCTTATCGAAGGGTAGCCTAAAGGGGGCCATACCAATGATGAGTCCTGAGAAGAAGGGAGGGCTTCTGGGTGGGTCGAAAGCATTCAAACCGACAAGTGGGGGCAGGAGAGCCAGGTTTAAATAATTAAAGCCCCGCCTCCCCTCACACAAACACGGCACTATTAATTGCCTACCACTTGTGTTCGGATCGCCTCATGATGAGAGGGTCCCCTACCTAAGCCTATACTCCCCCCCCCCCCCGCCCCCTCTACCTAGAAGCAGCAGAGTTATGCCGGAACTGCTTATCGAAGGGTAGCCTAAAGGGGCCAAAAGAACCATGCATAGGAGTTTGAAAAAACTTGATAACAGAAACTACAAAACCAAAACTCGAAAGCCAGTGATATTTCGTATAAGAATCCGGGATATAACGCATGGAACACGCGGAACTGCGACGACCCAACCGTTTGATGACATGTACTGGCACCTTATGCATGGACGCCGCAGCTGCCGCGCCCATGCGGAAGGAATGTCCTGTGATCCAGAGAAGACCGACCCCTGAACCTGTCAACTAAACCTGAATGTACGTAAGAAAGGCCGCGGTGGTTAGCCGGGCATTGCCTAGTTCGAGTACGGGAGAACATGGATCCTGATCAGTCTTACTAATGCCATCAGTTAGCATACATTTTGCCTGATCCGGCAGGCAGTTCCGGCGACGGAACTGCTTGCCGGATCTCTCTGCCGCAAGTGTGAAAGTAGCCTAACCGCAAGCACCCAGCCAGCGTATTGGTGCCCATGAGCTCGCCTGACCTGAGGAATCCATGGAAGGCCAGGTACAAGGCTGTTTCTACCAGAGCGCTAACCTGCGGCCCGAACGGTTTACCCTGCAGTTTGTCTGTCACGGCCTGAACAAGCTACCGGTAAATGGCTGACGCACATGTCGTTTCACAACAGACATCTTGCACAAACCCTTCAACGCCGCTTTGATCGGGTGGGCGGAGAAGAGTGACGGTAGGTCTGGATGTAGCATGTACCAATGGTGCTGAATACCTGCCATGTATAGTTAACAATGCTATAGGACAGGTTTAATTGAGAGTGGCAAAACCCAGACGAAGCCCAATATGTGAGTGATAGGCCCTTGTCTTGTAAGCCTTGTCTTGTAAGCCCTCAGAGTATTACTGGCCAAGGAATTGGCCATCAGTCTCTTAGCTATGGTGAGATGAGAGACTAGTCCCAGCTGCGCTGGGCCTGGTGAGGAATCTTTATTTTATTTTTTTCCTCCATGCGTGAGAGACTCTAATGGCGGAGTCATATGTGTAAAACTAACACGGAGAAGCCATGCGTGAGAGACTCTAATGGTGGAGTCATATGTGTAAACCTAAAACGGAGAAGCCATGCGTGGGAGACTCTAATGGCGGAGTCGTATGTGTAAAACTAACACGGAGAAGCCATGCGTGAGAGACTCAGATGGCGGAGTCATATGTGTAAACCTAAAACGGAGAAGCCATGCGTGAGAGACTCTAATGGAGGAGTCATATGTGTAACCTAAAACGGAGAAGCCATGCGTGAGAGATTCTAATGGCGGAGTCGTATGTGTAAAACTAACACGGAAAAGCCATGCGTGAGAGACTCTAATGGCGGAGTCGTATGTGTAACCTAAAACGGAGAAGCCATGCGTGAGAGATTCTAATGGCGGAGTCGTATGTGCAAAACTAACACGGAGAAGCCATGCGTGAGAGACTCTAATGGCGGAGTCGTATGTGTAACCTAAAACGGAGAAGCCATGCGTGAGAGACTCTAATGGCGGAGTCATATGTGTAACCTAAAACGGAGAAGCCATGCGTGAGAGACTCTAATGGCGGAGTCATATGTGTAAACCTAAAACGGAGAAGCCATGCGTGGGAGACTCTAATGGCGGAGTCGTATGTGTAAAACTAACACGGAGAAGCCATGCATGAGAGACTCAGATGGCGGAGTCATATGTGTAAACCTAAAACGGAGAAGCCATGCGTGAGAGACTCTAATGGAGGAGTCATATGTGTAACCTAAAACGGAGAAGCCATGCGTGAGAGACTCAAAATTATTATTATTTTTTTTAAACTATAAACCACTTAAGCAGCTCCCGTATGGGCACAGCTCTGAGTACGAGCATGAAGAGCATGGTATAACGCAGATCACCTGCACGGACTAACTAACATCCTGTGCCTAAATAACCCCCTTGGAACCTTATGTACGGCCGGCAGCAGGAAGCCAGCCACCGCCTATGATCTGCTCTCCCTGACCGAGCCTAGTATTCCTTCCCCTGATCCCTGCCTACCTAACGGCACTGCGGCCCGTGCCAGACTTTATTGAAGATGAGGAGCCTTTACCCCCCAGCCGCGTGGGGAGCTCACGCTGCTCCCTGGCAGAATGCACCAGTGCGGGGGAGCCCCCCTCCTCAGCTAGGGCCGACCCACCGCCGGCGTGGGGAGCAGCGCCACTCCCTGGCAATGTGCACCGGATCAGAGGGAACCCTTCCTTTACCGTGGGCCCCGGCCCCCGCTGGTTTGAACCGTGTGCCGCGTGAGGAGCCGCACAGCTCCCTGGCATTGTGCGCCGGTGTGGGAGTGCCCCCCTCACCTAGGGGCTGGTTATTGTGACTGGAACCCGCTGGGAGACTAAAGCCTGACCGGACCTACATGTGACCGTGAAGGCTGACCTCCCAGGCCGTGGCTGACCCCCGTGCGTAGTCATGACGCAACTACCCGTAGATGCCCACCCAGTGCCAGTAGTCAACGGGAGTGCGACCGAGTCTGTGGATGTGACCAACTAGCCCCTGTAGTCGTGAGGGGACCCTACATCGAGAGTAGCGGTAACGGACCATCGCCTGTAGACGTGGTAGTATTACCTCACGAGTCTGTTGACATGAGACTAATGCCTGCAGTCGTGGCAGGCCTATATAATGAGTCTGTAGTCGTAACAGATTTGTGCCTGCAGTCGTGGCAGGGCTTTAGAGCGAGTCTGTAGTCGTGACAGACTGATGCCTGCAGTCGTGGCAGGGCTTTATAACGAGTCTGTAGTCGTGACAGACTGATGCCTGCAGTCGTGGCAGGGCTTTATAACGAGTCTGTAGTCGTGACAGACTGATGCCTGCAGTCGTGGCAGGGCTTTATAACGAGTCTGTAGTCGTGACAGACCTATCAAAACAAAATTTACATCTATATAATTTTTTTTTAACTTCCCACCAAAGGCCACGACTGTATGCGCCACCCTGCAAGACATGCGCCAGTGGCCTGAGCATTGATAGGCCACCATACCCAGTCCCCCAAGCCCACGCAGGAGTAAAAAGGGGGGTGGCCCACGCATGCGCACCACACCTGACTCACCTGGCGGCCATAACAGTATCGCAAAGTAGCCAACCACCTGTGGACCTGAATAATCAAGGACAGACATGTGAGTGAGCGAACCCCGGCTGAGTGACCCTTCACCCACGCAACCGCTCCCTAGCTAACCACCGGCTTGTCGCGGCTGCGCCCGAAACCGACCCACTGACTCCCGACGTACCGTATGGGCTATGGGCGGCCAGGCTGCGTGCACAAGGCGCAGTGGCCATCCCCCTTCCTTGAACCCTCTTTTATTTAATACTTAAAATTTATTTTTATTTTTTTCAACTGACGCCTGCCTTAGTGCCTAGCCACTGGTGCTGAGCAAGGAGCCCAGTACCTGGACTGCAGTACCAGCATGGCCTGTAGGTGTCACCCTCTCTCAGACCAGGACCTGCTAGAGCGCCGAAGGGCAGTGAGCCGCACTGTGGAGCCGATGGCCGGCGTGACCGATGCGCTGCGCGCGATGGTATGAGAGCGGGAGTGTGACTCGCCACAGGTGAGGAGGCTGTTGTACAGTTTAGCCTGGGGGACGCTGCATGTGGGAGCGGGGTGCCTGGAGAGGATCGGAAGTGCGGGCAGTCACAGGTGCGGCTGGGGACCGGCGGGCACGCCCGGCAGCATGACATGACATAAATAACGAGACGGGTGTGCAGCCACCCGGCCTACCTATTCTCCGCAGCGATGAGCCCGACGCCGCCTACCACAGGAACTAACAACGAGACACGCGACCTCTCTGTAAGGACAGCCAACCCAGGAGCCGATTCGAAAGCATTCGAACCGACAAGTGGGGGCAGGAGAGCCAGGTTTAAATAATTAAAGCCCCGCCTCCCCTCACACAAACATGGCACTCTTAATTGCCTACCACTTATATTTCCCAATGTTTTGGGGTGTACCCTAATTTTAAAAATAAAATTTTAAACCAAAAAAACAGTGTAGGCTACCTCCTCCTCCACCGCCGCTTCCACCGACACCGCCACATCCACCGCCTCCTCAACCTCCTACTCCATATGGACCCGGTCCTCCTAGATGATTTTTTATTTATTTATTTTTTTTACGTATTTTATGTTATTTAAAGTCATTTCCCTATCCACATTTCATCCACTTGCCATGCTCTTAACCACATTTTGCTGCCATTTGCAGCACTCTAGCCCTTTTCATTACATTTTTACAGCCATTTTAGTGCTCAAAAGTTTGGATCCCCATTGACTTCAATGGGGTTCGGGTTCGGGGTCAAGTTCGGGTCCCGAACTCTAACTTTTTTCCAAAGTTCGGCCGAACCCGAACATCCAGGTGTCCACTCAACTCTATTACTGACCAAATTGAGGTTCTCATTCGCTTTATAATTTCCATCCATAACTGTAAGAATACATGTAGTTCTCATGATGGAAATTAATAGTTGGCTCATTGCTTCTGTAGAAAAGTAGTTTAAATGACTACAACACCTTTCCAAAAGTATCATGGTCCCAAATATCATTACATTTCAGTAATTTTTTTTTAATGATATTTTATCAGGGTCGGACTGGCTAGACTACCAGAGAATCTTTTGGTGGGTCTAAGCTATAATGGCTCTTTGTAGCAAAATACTTATCACTATCCTCTATTTCTTATGGAATGATGCACAAATGTCCAATCCTATTACATCTTGATGAAAAACACAAAGATTATAAAGTCTGTAGAAATGTTGTGTGGTCCTTCAAAATTATTGTCTCTTTTGGGTCTCAGGACCCACATTCCTCTACTGCTCCTAAGGCCTCATTCACACGACCATATATTTTTGCTCTACGTCCGATCCACATTTTGTGCAGATTACACTATGACCCATACATCTCTATGGGACCGCAAGTACATGGCTGTCATTTTGTCCATTTTGCAGACAAGGCATTTTGTCAATAGGAAAAGAGTAGGATGCACACACCCTGTATTTGCATTTTGCGGATCCGCAGTTTGTACGGATACAGTCGTGTGAATGTAACCTAATACTATATTCATAAATTGATACGCATTGACATTTACTAGCAAGAAGCGGGTATTCCCCATAACTATAGGTTCCTAGGAGCATCTCGCGGTATACTTTGCCACTTGACTTGTACAAGCTATGACACGGTTGCGCGATTTGCCTGAGATGTAGACTTTTGGCTCTTTACTCAGATTACTTCCAATGTTATTGGGCTTTGTTAGTTCACTTGGAAGATGTTGACTTCTACAGACAGATGCAACTCATCTGCAGTCATCTTCTGTCTACACACTATGAACATGTGCAATAAAATCAATTTTAATGGATCATTATCCTGCATCATGGTCAATTTTGGACCCTGCAAGCTGTGATAGGGCCAGTTGGCTGCCTTCTGCTGTGATTTGCAGCATTTATAACCATTATAATATTGGGCTGGCTGCCTCATATCCTTGGCATGTACCCATTTTACATAGTAAATTTCATCCTTTAGTTCATAGACAACAACCATGAGTACTTCTTAAGGAAAAATTATAAGAAACTGACTTGGATACAACTTAGATTGAATTATTTTCTTATATTGATTGTCTTTGGTGTTGAATGTTTTATTTCTCGTAACTTTAGTACAACATTAAATGGTAAAAAGTTTGATTTTTTTTATTCCTTCTAAGCACAAAGGAACAAAAAGTCTACAGACATGCACACTAACAGTGCTTTTTGAAGCGTCGCTTTTATCATATGTTAAGATGCTTCTTTTTCAAGTAAAAAAAATTATAATTGGTAAATGAATCCTTTATGTTTGCTTCTGCATTAGTAGTCTCCATGGTTGGTTCCACCAGCCATTCTGCCAATACTGACATAAAGAACAAGGCTCTTTTCACATCTGTGTGGTGGCTTATGTTACAGAAGACACAAGGCTCTGCCTGATCCATCATGGATTCCAGTGGAGCCCAGCAGGTTCCACCATCATGAAGTCCATCAGGTTCCATCAAGGTGCCGGTCATTTTGATGGGAAATATAGAGCTGCGTGAAGCGATATTATTTTTGCTGAATATGGCAGAATCTATGACGGAGGTTCCTGACGGAGCATCTGACGCAGATGTAAATAGAGCCTAATGCAGTCTGCAGGGAAACTAGACAGACCTCATTTGAGTAGACATGTGGGGACACTCTTTTCTCCACCTGCCTTACTGTCTGGCATTTCCTTATGATGTCTTTGCACTTCCGGAGGAATTTCCACAGTCTCTTTCTGTTAATTGTCTCACAAACTCACATATGAGTCAACAGAGGACCTCTTTGCTGCTATTGGGATATACCTAACTCTACTCTGGTGCCAAAACACTCATTTTGTTCCCCTATTGCTCTGCCAATTAGAACACGGCATGCCCAAGCCTCTTCAGTCTCATCAAACCTTGGCACGCTGGGCTTCAGCTCCCCGCCGCAATTCCACAAAAAATTATTAGTCACTAGTGATGGACGAACATCTGCCCGGACGGTTCGCGAACGCGATCAAATGTTCGCGAACCGCAAGTTTGCGGCGGGTCCCATTCATTTTAGTGGCAGGTGAACCTGAAAAACCTTCTGCTCATATTTGCAGTCAAGAAATAATTACTAGAAGTGCACAAATAGTCCCACAAAATGGACAGTGACATACCAGATGTATTATTCAAATTTGCGATCTCCATTCATTTATTTTTCAATGCGAAATAGCAATATAATTTTCACGTACGCGCATGCGCACACCAGTTATAATTATTTTTTCCACTACCGTTTGTCACTGTGTGTAGCAGAGGGAATGCAGCAAGCAGCAAACAAATGCTGGTATTACCCAAATGCACTATATAGAAAGTATATTATTGGTATATAACACCCCTGCTTCTATCAGTTTTTTTGGGGGGCGACTGGTATATCACACCAGTTATAATTATTTTTTCCAATACAGTTTGTCACTGTGTGTAGCAGAGAGGGAACGCAGCAAAACCACAAACAAACGCTGCTGTACCAAAATGCACTATAAACAAAGTATATTATAGGTATATCACGTCCCCGCTTCTATCAGTTTTTTTGGGGGGGCGACTGGTATATCACACCAGTTATAATTATTTGTTCCAATAGTGTCTGTCCCTCTATATACCTGCAGTATCGCAGCAGAACCGCACACAACTGCTGCACAATACAAATGCACTATAATATACTTTCTATGTTAGAAAGTATATTACACCCCTCAGTATGTCACACCTATCGATAGTACACCTATACCAGTGCTTAAAAGGACTTTTGTGGACCTATTTGATAGCGATTGTGTCCCTAACAGCCTGTCCCTGCTCCACACAGCAACCTCTCCTACACTGGCAAAAGCCTGAATGTAAAATGGCGGCCAGATCGGGTTTATTTATAAGGTAGGGGGTATGTCCATGTGCTGAAACGTTTCAATTGGCTGTCCTGTACCACCTGATGGATGTGTCATGGGTCAAAGTTCTTCACAATGTAAAAGAATATGGCGGGCGCGAATATCGCCATATGTTCGCATGTTCGGCGAATCGCGAACGAGTAAAGTTCGCCGCGAACCGATCGCCGGGCGAACAGCAAGGGCATCTCTATTAGTCACCAACAATTTGTACAGGAGAATTATAGGAACCCTCTGTATCTTACATAAAACAGTCATATTAAATAACATAACAAATAAAACGAAACCCCAGTCCTCCAACCTCTAGGCTAAAATAAATTGGTTAACTCAGAGATATAACATATTTTTACATTGTAGATTAGGCCACAGGTACTGACTTTCAAGATCTTACACTCACATGACCATCTTTGCTTCAGTTCTCAACCAAATAGGATCACCCGTCATGAGGTGTGGTGGGTGATGGAGGTCACCAAGGGTCTAAGGTGGTGCAGATATCAGTGGACTTGTTCCATGTGCCCTACCTATAATCTGATCCTGGTGACATATTAAGGATCTGTACCACACGGTACTGATCCATAATACTGTTGTGCATGTCTCTCGGAACTAAAATAAAACTAAATTGTAAATTACTACTGTAAATGCACCTATAATAGCTTATACAAGCTGCATCTGATTTTATTTCAAGACACGGAGGCTCCTATTGCTTAACCCTTTCTTTACTGAAACCACAGCAGCAAAGAATTCAATAACATAATCATCCAATGGGCATATAGCCCCTCCTCCTAGCCACAGTATAAAGGGAAGTCATCTCAAGTCCTTCTTCCTCTTTCTTTGCTGCTGTCACTCAGTTAAGTACCTCACTCACCTGCCTGCAGGTGCTGGTGGGGTTAATGTCATCATTGTGGTTTATCTGTGTGTTGCATTTAATTCAGTTTTTCCCCAGCGGTGTTTTGCCTTAGTTCTGCTGAGGTGTGTGTGTATATATGTGTGTGTATATATATATATATATATATATATATATATATAGCGATTTATAGTTTTGTGGGGATCTGTTTTTGCTTCTCCCCCATTAGGTTCTCTTGCGGTTTTGTCCTTCCCCTGCTTACCGCTTGCGAACGTTTCTTTTCCCGTTTCCTTGCTTATCAGCTTTCCTTCTTCTCTTCACCGCTTCACCGGCGCGCCCGAGATCTCGCGGTTATTTGCGGGATCTCGGGCGCCATCTTGCCTTTTTTTCTGCTTGTTCCCGCCAGCGCCCGTAATCTCGCGGGATTTCGGGCACCATCTTAGGAGAGCCACACTGGTTCTTTAATTCGGTGGGCGGCCTCCGTACAGTTAACACTGCCAGCGTTTTCTCTCCACAGGTGACGCAGGGTGACTAACCCTGCTTAGTCTAGTATTTGAATAGGATATATTAGATTAGGCATAGCGCTTTTGTACCCTTCCCCTTAGGCTCTTATCAGCATATCTGTCCTCAGGGGCATTCTTGATTGCACTTACTAAGCCATTGCCTTATTAACAGTGGGACTTCTGTACGTTCATCATGTCCCAGAAGGCACCACCTTTGGCCCAGGGGACCCCTTGTCAAGGGGACAACCCCTCCCCTTTACCAAATCTGGGGATTGTGCCAGTATCAGCAGGGTTAGTTCCCATGTCTTCTGATACGCAGGCCCTGGCCCTGCAGAAGTCGATCTCAGATGCCATTATTTCTGCCATGGGATCCATGTCGTCAGTATTGACACACTCCATATCCCAGGTTCTGATTGCCAACCCATCCCCTAGTTTGGCCCCTAACCCAACTCCTATGCCAGCCCCAATTGCCTCCAGAAGTGATGTGAATGATGGCTTAGTCCCATCCAATGACAGTGCGCTTAGGCCGCGCAAACTAGCCTGTCTGCGCCAGGCAGAAAGAGCACAGCATTGGAAGTCGGCCCGTCCCAACCCGAGTCCGATTCTGACTCTATGAGAGAGTCCGAGGAGGAGACATTGATATGTCTCCTACCCAGGGGCCATCTGTGTCTTTTACGCCTGTGTCCCTTCGACCGTCTGAGGTCGAACCGGTAGCTAACCACGGTCAGTCTGCTTCCCTTATGGACCCGTCGGGCGACCCGTTATTCGACCCCGACTCCCTTCATCACCCTAGGTCCGCAGAATGGCTACCGGCCCCTCATGTGACAAGTTATTTGGAGTCCATGGTCCGTAAGCCCCTTAGTAAGGAGGCACGGAACAAACTCCGGGCTAAATGCCCTCGTCCGGCTATACCTAATAAGGTGTGCAAGACGCCGGTCGTGGAGCCAAAGATGGTCCAATTTTTGTACAAATCGGGGTTTAGCCCCCGGAGAGGCCTAGACTCGGCTCTCAAAGCTTGCCAGGACAAGTTACTGGACATTATGGGGGCCCTGCAAAAAATTTTGATATGGCAGAATCTGCCAAAGCGGAAGGTCAGCAGGTCGACCCGGAAGAACTCCGTGGTTGGGCCCAAAGAGCCATTTGCATGGCAGGAAATGCAAACACTTCCCTAGCTATTGAGCGCCGCAAGGCCATTTTAATGAAGATTGAGCCCAAGCTGACCAATATGGCTCTCTCAGAGTCAGGGAAAGAGGCCCAAGGTTTCCTTTTCAGGGATCCTTTTATCAAAGAACTGGGTAAATTTGTGGGGACCTTTACTGCCCTGGATAAAGCTCAGGCTTCAATGCGCAGGGTATTCAGCGGTAGGCCGCTCCTCATTTCAGACCCGAGGTGCGGGTCGAGGCTCCTTCTCATCTTACCGTTCACCGGCTCAAGATCAAAAGACACCAGCCGTCCTTTTTCCCATCCCGTGGCGCTACAGGATGGGGGAGACCATACAGAGGAAATCCAAACCTAAGATGACCCTTCGGTAAGTCTCCTTCCCCTTCCCCCTTTTTCGGACAATTATGTAGGGGGGCAGACTCCAACATTTTACTCATGTTTGGGCATCCATACCCTAGTAAGGTATCGTCATTTCAAGATGGAGGGCATCCACTTGTAAAGGGACATGCTTCTTCCGGGCGACTGGATGGCCAAATTAGACCTCAAGGATGCGTACTTGACGGTCCTGATAGCACCCTCTTCCAGGGATCTTCAATGTTTGGCGCTTCACGTGCCTTCCTTTTGGACTCTCGTCCGCCCCCTGGTGTTTTACCAAACGTATGCGTCTGGTAGTAGCTTGGCTCCGTTATTGGGGGGTGAGACTTATAATTTATCTGGACGACATTCTGATCATGGCCGAGGACAGTGTTTCTCTCCAATCACACCTTCAGATGTCGGTTCAGCTTATTTCCGCCCTTGGCTTCATAGTCAACCGCGAGAAATCCTGTCTTACTCCTTCTCAAACCATGGAGTTCCTCGGGTTCATGGTGGACTCGGTCTCCTTGACCCTGAGCCTTCCTCCCGAGAAGGTGCGGTCGATCCGCAAGGAGTTGCGATGCACCCTGACCTTAGCACAGATTTTGCTTCGACATCTGGCCCGAGTGATAGGTCCTCTGTCATCTTCCATTCAGGCGATATTCCCTGCGCCACTGCACTATCGAGCCCTGCAGCGCCTCAAGATCGCTCACCTGCAAGCCGGTGCAACCTATGCGGATCTGATCTCCTTGGACTCGGAAACGAGAGACGAGTTGGAATGGTGGATTGGCAACCTTTCCGCCTGGAACGGCAGAGCCCTGTTTGGTCCATGTCCGGATATCGTCGTCGAGTCGGATGCCAGCCTCCACGGCTGGGGCGCCCACTGCGAGGGTGTTTCCACAGAAGGCCCCTGGTCTGCCTGCAGTAGAGCCCCATTTGCATATCAACGCTCTGGAGCTACTAGCAGGTTCCTTTGCAGCTTCACCAGTGGGAGAGTCAGAGTATGTATTCGTGTTCGGATGGACAATGTCTCTGCTGTTCGATACATCAACTCCATGGGAGGTACCCGTTCCACTATGTTGACGCACTTGGCGAAGGACTTCTGGGATTATTGCCTGACCAACGACATTTCGGTGGTGGCGGAATACCTGCCTGGTCTACACAACACGTTGGCCCACTGGAACTCACGCTACATTTCGATACCAGCGACTGGAGGTTAGATGTGGAAATCTTCTCCACCATCGCGTCCTGTTGGGGCCCATTTTCGATCGACCTTTTCGCATCTCGCTGGAACGCCTAACTTCCGAGGTATTTCAGTTAGAGACCGGACCCGGCGGTGGATGCTTTTCTTCAACAATGGTCAGAAGACGTTCTCTCTTATTCCGCGGATTCTAGCCAAGATACGTCTCCAAGCCTCGGAACTGGTCCTGGTACTTCCGTTCTGGAGCACTCAGTCGTGGTTCCCACAGCTGTTGGAGGTACTGGTGGATGTGCCCCTACTGCTTCCTATCCGTCCATCTCTCCTGCTGGATCCACTGAATCAGCCACATCCGCTGGTGCTGGAGGGTTCGCTGCGTCTACTAGCCTGCAGAGTGTCGGGGTGCCCTGGCAGACAGAAGGACTTTCGGAAACAACTAAGTTCCTGTTGGAGAGCACGTGGGCCCCGGAAACCAGAAGAGCCTATCGGGAAGCTTGGCATTCTTGGTCTGGTTGGTGCCTCCTTCGGAACCTGGATCCCACTACGGCAGCTGTGAACGATGTAGTTCAATTCCTCTCTTCTCTCTATGAGGAAGGTAAAGCCTACCGCACTATCAATGTGTTTAGGTCTGCTATTTCCTCCAGACATAGGGGTTTTGAGGGTTGCCCTGCTGGACGTCACCCTCTGGTGTGTAGGTTGCTTAAGGGGTCTCGTCTCTCTCGGCCCCCTAGACCTCGTTTTACTAGCTCTTGGGACGTCTCCACGGTTTTGTCGTTCCTTTCAACTTGGCAGACCAATGAGGAACTGTCACTTCGCCAGTTGTCTGCCAAGTTGGTTACTCTCTTTTGCCTTATTTCCTGCAAGAGGGTTTCGGACGTCAGAGCGTTGGACCATGACGCTCGGTCGTTCACTCCGGAAGGAGTGACATTCAATATTTTGCGATGTACAAAGACTAATATCACTTCTGTGTCTTATCCTATGTTTCCTTCATCTGTGGCGCTCTGTCCGGTCACATGTCTGAAGGAGTATGAGTCCAGGACTAGTTCCTTGCGATCTCCCTCGGCCTCACAGTTGTTTATCTCTTTCCGTAGACCATATGCTCCAGTTTCTGCAGTCACTCTGTCTCGGTGGGTAAAATGGATTTTGTCTCTCTCTGGTATAGACACTTCTATTTTTACTGCGCACTCCGTTCGGGGGGCTTCCGCCACTTCTTTGACTATGTCTGGGGCACGCTTGGAGGATGTCATGAAGTTGGCGGATTGGTCTCGAGTCTCTACTTTTAAGGAATTCTATTTTAGGCCGGACCCTCATGTTTTCGCTTCTATTGTAAATCGGCTTTAAACTAGTAATATGAGCCTCCGTGTCTTGAAATAAAATTTAATGATTTTCCTAAGTTATGACGTAAAGTCATGATTTCATGAAAGACACGGAGGCGAGTATTGCCCCTCCCATGTTTTATTGTTCCCCCCCAGGAGTTTTCTGGCAAATGAATGATTATCGGTTATTTTAAGGTTATTTGAGATATATATATAGTCTGTTCCAGATTGATATTGAAGAAATAGACGCTTTATTGCGTTACATGTGCTATTACCTGTTTTATTTCTTTTTAAGGTTGATACCGTTCAGATTTGGATGCGTTTTTCCTGCTTATGCGGATGATGTTGCTGTCAGTTTCCAGCTTTCGGTTTGGAGACGAGTTTGGCTCTACGTTGGAGTTGATCGGTTCCGGATGTTCCAGTTTCTGTTGGATGGAGGTGTTGTAATGACAAAGAAAGAGGAAGAAGGACTTGAGAGGACTTCCCTTTATACTGTGGCTAGGAGGAGGGGCTATATGCCCATTGGATGGTTATGTTATTGAATTCTTTGCTGCTGTGGTTTCAGTAAAGAAAGGGTTAAGCAATACTCGCCTCCGTGTTTTTCATAAAATCATGACATTACGTCATAACTTAGGAAAATCATTCAATTGACATCAGTTATAAATTGCTCCAGGTGCAAGCCCATAGTCCTTTTGGAATATTTTGCTGCCAAGTGCCCATGTTACATGTAATATCACAACGTAATGCCAATTTACTACAGTTAAACCTTGCATACTTAGGAATGCATGGCTAATTTCAAACTACGTCTCAAGTACATATTTATTATACAGTATATTACTTAGAAGGCAAATACAGTTATGCCATTAATATGCTCAGCTGATGTTAGGCCTGGGTGATAAAACCGGTCACCATGGTATTCAACAAGCGCTGTTATAGCTAAATAATTCTAAATCAAATTAATACGTGAAAAAAAAAATACACAAAAGCCATTTCCTCTGCCGTGATATTTCATCTCCGAAAGCTGTTGGGGTAATGAAAGAGCAATAAATACATTAGTCTCTCTAAATCCTCCAGATGTGATATGAGGAGTGCAAACTGTTTCCTATAAGGAATGTCTCACAAACCAAAGAGACTAAGAATAGTAATCACTGCAATGGACGAGGGAGCTGGAGGAATAGCTGTTTCAGCAGAAAAAATGCATTATGTGACAGATGTGGCAACATTTGATATGACAGAACCACAGGAAATGCTGGATGGATTAACTTGTACGATCGACATATGACCAGTGAAATATATATTAAAACATATATAAAGGAAAGATTGTGTGTGTTATATTATGTACTATTAGATAGATAGAGACAGATAAAAACAGAAATAGATGGCAGCTCTAGAGTCAATAAATGAATTTAACAAAAGAGGTGTACGCCAAAAAGGGAACCACGTGGAAACGCAATGTTTCGGCTCAACCTTATAGAGCCTTTCTCAAGCAGTTATTAGGGATGAGCGGCATGGGCAATATTCGAATTCACGATATATCGATATTGCAGCCTTCTCATTGGCCCACAAGCAAGAAGCAGTGAGGGATCATGGGTACTGATGAAAAAAATCTAGAATATTCGCGATTACGAATATATAGCACTATATTCTAGATATTCGTGAATTTTCAAAGTGCCAATATTCGCGATAAAAATTCACGATTAGAATATTCGCAATCAACACTAGCAGGTATACATGTGAACTGAACAGATTTTTTATATATATATATATATATATATATATATATATATATATATATATATTATATACACACTCACCTAAAGAATTATTAGGAACACCTGTTCTATTTCTCATTAATGCAATTATCTAGTCAACCAAACACATGGCAGTTGCTTCAATGTATTTAGGGGTGTGGTCCTGGTCAAGACAATCTCCTGAACTCCAAACTGAATGTCAGAATGGGAAAGAAAGGTGATTTAAGCAATTTTGAGCGTGGCATGGTTGTTGGTGCCAGACGGGCAGGTCTGAGTATTTCACAATCTGCTCAGTTACTGGGATTTTCACGCACAACCATTTCTAGGGTTTACAAAGAATGGTGTGAAAAGGGAAAAACCTTCAGTATGCGGCAGTCCTGTGGGCAAAAATGCCTTGTGGATGCTAGAGGTCAGAGGAGAATGGGTCGACTGATTCAAGCTGATAGAAGAGCAACGTTGACTGAAATAACCACTCGTTACAACCGAGGTATGCAGCAAAGCATTTGTGAAGCCACAACAAGCACAACCTTGAGGTGGATGGGCTACAACAGCAGAAGACCCCACCGGGTACCACTTATCTCCACTACAAATAGGAAAAAGAGGCTACAATTTGCACAAGCTCACCAAAATTGGACTGTTGAAGACTGGAAAAATGTTGCCTGGTCTGATGAGTCTCGATTTCTGTTGAGACATTCAAATGGTAGAGTTCGAATTTGGCGTAAACAGAATGAGAACATGTATCCATCCTCTGATGGCTACTTCCAGCAGGATAATGCACCATGTCACAAAGCTCAAATCATTTCAAATTGGTTTCTTGAACATGACAATGAGTTCACTGTACTAAAATGGCCCCCACAGTCACCAGATCTCAACCCAATAGAGCATCTTTGGGATGTGGTGGAACGGGAGCTTCGTGCCCTGGATGTGCATCCCTCAAATCTCCATCAACTGCAAGATGCTATCCTATCAATATGGGCCAACATTTCTAAAGAATGCTATCAGCACCTTGTTGAATCAATGCCACGTAGAATTAAGGCAGTTCTGAAGGCAAAAGGGGGGTCCAACACCGTATTAGTATGGTGTTCCTAATTATTCTTTAGGCGAGTGTATATATATATATATATATATATATATATATATTTATATAAACAAAAAAGTGTAGTGGCAGCACCTTCAATGGTATAAAAACGGGTGCAACTGGCCCAATGTGGATATAAGCCAATCCAAATAAATAAAAATTGCAAAAAAGGGCAGCACTCCAGAAAGTAAAAATGAAAAAAATCTCTTTATTCACCCATATGGAACATGCGACGTTTCGGCTTTATGCAGGAGCCTTTCTCAAGCAGCTGCTTGAGAAAGGCTCCTGCATAGTGCCGAAACGTCGCATGTCCCATATGGGTGAATAAAGAGATTTATATATACAGTACAGACCAAAAGTTTGGACACACCTTCTCATTCAAAGAGTTTTCTTTATTTTCATGACTATGAAGGCATCAAAACTATGAATTAACACATGTGGAATTATATACATAACAAACAAGTGTGAAACAACTGAAAATAGGTCATATTCTAGGTTCTTCAAAGTAGCCACCTTTTGCTTTGATTACTGCTTTGCACACTCTTGGTATTCTCTTGATGAGCTTCAAGAGGTAGTCCCCTGAAATGGTCTTCCAACAGTCTTGAAGGAGTTCCCAGAGATGCTTAGCACTTTTTGGCCCTTTTGCCTTCACTCTGCGGTCCAGCTCACCCCAAACCATCTCGATTGGGGTCAGGTCCGGTGATTGTGGAGGCCAGGTCATCTGGCGCAGCACCCCATCACTCTCCTTCATGGTCAAATAGCCCTTACTTTCAAAGTTTTCCCAATTTTTTGGCTGACTGACTGACCTTCATTTCTTAAAGTAATGATGGCCACTCGTTTTTCTTTACTTAGAATTTGTATTATGGCAAGAAAAAAGCAGCTAACAGTCTATTCAGTAGGACTATCAGCTGTGTATCCACCTGACTTCTCCTCAATGCAACTGATGGTCCCAACCCCATTTATAAGGCAAGAAATCCCACTTATTAAACCTGACAGGGCACACTTGTGAAGTGAAAACCATTTCAGGGGACTACCTCTTGAAGCTGATCAAGAGAATGCCAAGAGTGTGCAAAGCAGTAATCAAAGCAAAAGGTGGCTACTTTGATGAACCTAGAATATGACATATTTTCAGTTGTTTCACACTTGTTTGTTATGAATGTAATTCCACATGTGTTAATTCATAGTTTTGATGCCTTCAGTGTGAATCTACAATTTTCATAGTCATGAAAATAAAGAAAACTCTTTGAATGAGAAGGTGTGTCCAAACTTTTGGTCTGTACTGTATATAGTACAGACCAAAAGTTTGGACACACCTTCTCATTCAAAGAGTTTTCTTTATTTTCATGACTATGAAAATTGTAGATTCACACTGAAGGCATCAAAACTATGAATTAACACATGTGGAATTATATACATAGAAAACAAGTGTGAAACAACTGAAAATATGTCATATTCTAGGTTCTTCAAAGTAGCCACCTTTTGCTTTGATTACTGCTTTGCACACTCTTGGCATTCTCTTGATGAACTTCAAGAGGTAGACCCCTGAAATGGTTTTCACTTCACAGGTGTGCCCTGTCAGGTTTAATAAGTGGGATTTCTTGCCTTATAAATGGGGTTGGGACCATCAGTTGCGTTGAGGAGAAGTCAGATGGATACACAGCTGATAGTCTTACTGAATAGACTGTTAGAATTTGTATTATGGCCAGAAAAAAGCAGCTAAGTAAAGAAAAACGAGTGGCCATCATTACTTTAAGAAATGAAGGTCAGTCAGTCAGCCGAAAAATTGCGAAAACTTTGAAAGTAAGGGCTATTTGACAATGAAGGAGAGTGATAGTGTGCTGCGTCAGATGACCTGGCCTCCACAGTCACCAGACCTGAACCCAATCGAGATGGTTTGGGGTGAGCTGGACCGCAGAGTGAAGGCAAAATGGCCAACAAGTGCTAAGCATCTCTGGGAACTCCTTCAAGACTGTTGGAAGACCATTTCAGGGGACTACCTCTTGAAGCTCATCAAGAGAATGACAAGAGTGTGCAAAGCAGTAATCAAAGAAAAAGGTGGCTACTTTGAAGAACCTAGAATATGACATATTTTCAGTTGTTTCACACTTGTTTGTTATGTATATAATTCCACATGTGTTAATTCATAGTTTTGATGCCTTCATAGTCATGAAAATAAAGAAAACTCTTTGAATGAGAAGGTGTGTCCAAACTTTTGGTCTGTACTGTATATATATATATCTATATATATATATATATATGTGTTGGTAAGGCTGATTTAGTCGGGTTTTGTCGGGTTTTGGACAAGGTCCAGCATTTCTTCACGGTAGAAGATTCAGATAGTAGGTCGGTCTTCACGCCTCAAGTGTTAAAACAAATCTCACAATCTCCTGAGGCTAGGGCATTGCCAATACTCGCACTAGAACCAAAACTTTACAAGGTTCAGTTGGTTTCATGATCCATTTCACAACGTATTCCCAGTCCTCCATTCCACTTCGGGGCAGTATCCGCAATATTGAGCATTATGTCTCTGGCCTTGTCATCCACAAGATGGGTTGTAGGTCTCCTTCTGGTCTTGCCTCATACACTCCGAATTTTCGCTCTAGATCCCTGACGCCTTGCAGTTGGCTTTGGGATTAGTTTGCACATGCCATTCGAGTTCCTTTTCTACCCTACTTGGCTTGGTTTTTGCCCACTTATAGGCCTACCCACGATCATGGCTTAGGGCACACAACAAGCCATTTAGTCAAGTTAGCTAAGACACGCCTAGCTGGGTTAGGTTGTTCCCGTGGTTTATCTCCCTAGGGTTCTTCGGATATCTCTTGGCCGTAGCCATGACCACAAGTTGGTAAGGCTGATTTAGTCAGCCTGCATTTGTGGGAGGGGCGGAGGCTCTTATACGAGCCACAGCCTCACTCACAGGGGCGTGTTCAGGTGCCCCACCCTCCCTCCCTTATCTTCTCATTTCCACAGGGTATGCCCACTTATAGGCCTACCCACGATCATGGCTTAGGGCACACAACAAGCCATTTAGTCAAGTTAGCCAAGACACGCCTAGCTGGGTTAGGTTGTTCCCGTGGTTTCTCTCCCTAGGGTTCTTCGGATATCTCTTGGCCGTAGCCATGACCACAAGTATATATAATGAAAAAAATAGAGCAGCACTGCGAAGTAACAGTAAAAAATGGTATCTTTATTCACCCATAGGTGACGTGATGTTTCGGCTCCAACCTGAAGCCTTTCTCAAGCAATGTGAACTTTCCAAAGTGAACATATATAGTGAGAGGAAGTGACATCATCACAAAAAAAGGTGTTTGCAAATGAACCAGCAATTAACCCATGCTGGTATGTGCAATAATAAATACATCAAAATATTACAGTTGTATCAAAAAATCTTGTATTACAAATTCATAACATCATGTAAAAAAGAGCAATACAGTAAATGTCAATACATAATTGGTACAAAATCAATGTGTACATAAAGTGATAAAGTAGAGGTGGGACGAATCCAATTTTTTTCGAATCCGAAACCGAATAGGTTCTCGAATATATCGAATCTTTCGAATCTCGAATCCTACGAATCCTGTACATAATTGTGTGAACGGTGTAAGAAACAAAGTCAGACCGCGTCAGTTTGTCTGAACCTCCACCTCCCAGTCACGGTCGCACCCTATATGACCGCGATGACCCCTGCTATGACCCCTGCTCCTATCACTACAGAACATACAGGGTAATACAGCGCCACATACCTCTTACATCCAGCGACGTCTCCTTTGATGTAGATGTTCTCTTTCCTCATCTTCTCCTTTCAGACCTTCAGACCAGACCACCATTTTTCAGCCATTTTTCGTCTCTGCAGTTGGACAAAAAAAAATAATCTTAGTTTACTACTTTTCCATCATCCTCCCATCTTCTGGACAAATCATCCTGTTATGGACTATTGATACAAAATGGATACTTGCTTGTTGAGGACTATGTTTAGCTAAGATGGCGGCCAGGCATTCAGCCAACACCTATAAACTAGAATCTTATTTTGTGTTTTATCATGTGTTTCTTTGTGGTTTCCGTTCAGCTCAAGCAAGCAGTTACAAAGAGGTTTCCGTTCAGCTCAAGCAATCAGTTACAAAGAAAGAAGAAGTAACGGTTTCTCCCACGAGCAAGGGGGGAGGGGGGAGGAATTTACTCTGGCCGTCAAGGTTACAGTATAGTGTTCGTAGCCAATAGAAAAGATATACTCTATCTTTCACCCCCCCCTCCCACTTCTTCATGTCGTAAAACCTATGCTGTTTTCAGAAATAAACTAGAGATCCTGTTTAACTCCTTGCTGTGAGTTGTCTCAGTCTGATCTCTCCGTGCACGTACATTAATTAATTAATTTGGAGCAGTACATCAACCGAACTGGCAGCTTGGCCAGAACCAGAACAATTTTGGTGCCCAAACGTGGGGCTCGAGGATTGGACCCTCTGTTCCCGCACCCCCGGAGACCAGACGAGGAGAGGCGCACTAACGGACACCGGGATCGCAACCCGTGATATGAGGTGAGAAAATTGAGTCATCTTGCCTATAAAGTGTCCCCTGGTGTAGCCTCTTGGTGTTCGTCTGAGGGAGGGGTGCGGAAGCAGTCTGGGACGTCCTCGAGGGCATGAAAGTAAGAACCCCATATGTTTTTTAAAGTCTTGATGTACTGTGTTGTGCCTATAAGTTGTGAAGACCCTGTTGACAAGTATCACTGACTGAGACACGGAGTTCTCCTGTGTGCCTGTATCGGAGTTCAGCCCGGCGTCTGACTCAAATCTCCATAAAGGGGACGATCACAGATGGGTGGAGAGCGGTTCGGGGTAGCCCAGAGTGTGCTGCCGGGACTCAAAGGTCTTCACGTCCAGTGATTACTTTATACAGAGGTCTTTAGGCGGCTCCAGTAGGTGCGAGAGACGATTAGACAGTACGCAAGGGTTCTTCCTTGATGTATTGTGGTTTATTGTTTTTAATGTGCGACCCTTTGTAACGGAAACACAGACTGATAGAAACCCAAAGGTCTCCTAAAGTGCCTGTGTCAATCGGTCACCCTGGTGTTGTGACCGAGAGGCGACAGAAGGGAGGAGACCGGCCAGTGTCTACCCAGAGTGTGTGGGACATTAGGCTCAACGTGTTATATCGGGTTTCTGTGTTGTCCAGAACAAGGTGAAGGATCCAGAAGATGGGAAATGAGGAAAGTGTCCCGAAGGGTTACTGTTCTCCTGAACAGTACGTGGCGGACAGGAGAGGCAAACGTTTCATAAAAGGATTAACTAAGTTGGAGAAGAGTTATAGTGTCTGTAAAGGAGGCATCCTTTGTAGTGCCACCTGGCAAGTGTTGTTAAACGAGAAGAGGGGGAAGTTAGAGGATGATAAATTGACAGACATGGTCCGTGTGTGGTTGGACTGTAGTAAAGAATTTGAACAGACGGGGGGGGGGACGACTAAATTTTGATGAGAAAAGACAGAGATATTTCTGTAAACCTGGTGTTGCATTGATACATGACTTGCCAACACCCTATAATGGCGCCGGGAAGAAAGCAGGTGGGTGGACCTGCAAAACATGTGGTCAACAGAATCCCTCCTCCCGAAATACGTGCCTTGCCTGTGGGGCTCCCCACCCACAAAACCACACCTTGGTAACTACTCCCCGGCACGTCCCATCACTTCCCGTGTTAGCTACAGCGCCATCTTGTCCCCAGCCAACGCCCATGAACGGACCTTTAATATCATTCGGTCCGGACCCCCCCGTCACTCCTATGTCACCCTTGCCCCTTCCTACTACCTTGTACCCCATGGTTAACCCAGACGGTACATTCATGCTACCACACTCACCTGCCACCCTTACTCCTATAATGGTAGGGGGGCAACCTGATGAAGCAGAACAGGGGGATGCAGACGGTGCTGCAGAATCCACAATGGGCATACAAAATGCACCGGGTAATATGCAGACTCCTTCGCGGGGTACCCCGACAGACTACCGTGATCCGCCAACTTTATCCCTGGCACCACAGTGGACTGTGCCCATGGTCGTGCGCCCATCACGACGTTCACAAGATCAAATACTGCAGGGTCAGATTACAGAGTTACAAAAGAACTTACAGAAAATTGAGCAGGGAAACCTTGAGACACTGAAAGAAGCCCTAGCACTTAACCGGCCACAGGGACCACCAAAATATGTGTCTTTCACCCCACAACAGTTATTCACCATAGTGAATTTACTGCCTGACCCTGAGACCCATCCCATGCCCTTTTTCAGGAAACTGTCCCAAGTGCATCAAACCTATGGGTGCACATGGTCGGACCTGCAAAGTATAGTGGAAAACAAGACAGGTGAATACTCCACACTGATAATGGATCAAATCCACATCCCTGAACTTAAAGGTGCTAACTTTGACCCCCGGGATCATGAGTCTGGAGAATTCTTTATAGAACAACTGCAGAAATGGGCGAAAGCAAGATTAGCAGATCATTCCACCACATTGCAGGACAGCTACGGGGGATCAGTTGACCCCCACCTTTTTTCTTTTCACAGAAATGTTAGGTTCTTCTGTGTTAGTTTAAGATCCTCTTTCTGATAAGAAACTGTCTTGCTTCCTGGTCTTTGTGGTTTTCACTCAAATTATGTGACACCCACGGCTGCTGGATGTCTGACAATAAAATTCTGCACTGATTCATATGAGCAAGGGGATTCGCTGCAAACCATTTTGCACCTCATCCCCGATACTCTCTGGGCCAGAGGACCCCAGGATATCGGTTGCCTCAATGTCACACCAGTCACTGTGACCCTGAAGGATCCCAAGGTTCTGCCATACAAAGCGCAATATCCGCTTTCTATCTCACAACAGGATGCTATTACCCTCCAGGTGCAGGCCCTCCTGCAGAATGGGGCAATCAAGATCACTACTTCTCCCTGTAACTCACCCCTTTACCCAGTTCGGAAGAAAAGGGAGAAAGGACAGCCTCCAACGTACCGCATGGTGCAGGACCTCCGAGCTGTCAATGAGGCTACTGTTCTTGAGACACCTATTGTCCCCAATCCGCACACACTCCTTGCTGGCATTCCACCCACTGCCACTACTTTCACTGTCATTGATCTGGCCAATGCATTCTTTTCTGTTCCCTTACATGAGAAATGTCAGTTTCTTTTTGCTTTCACACATGCAGGCAAACAGTACACCTGGACTGTTATGCCTCAAGGGGCTCAAAACAGCCCTTCCTGCTTCAGCAAGGCTATGTCCTCTGTTCTGCAACCCTGGCAAGCAGATCACCCGGATGTGGAACTCCTCCAGTATGTGGATGACCTTCTCCTCTGTGCGGTCTCTCCCCAAATCTGCATGACAAAATCTGTCTCACTTCTCCAGTTTTTAGCCTCTGCTGGATGTCGAGTCTCACAAGCCAAACTACAACTGTGTCTCCTCAAAGTTGTCTTCCTAGGTCATTGCATCTCTCAAGGTCACAAGCACCTAACTGAGGCGAGGAAGAAGGCTATCTCTGACATCCAACTCCCGGACACTCATCAGCTGCAAACCTTTCTGGGACTCATCTCCTACTGCAGGCCTTGGATATCTGATGCTTCTGTCCTCATGCAGCCCTTATATGACTGTATACCTCGCAATGCTGCTACTCCTTTCCAGATGACAATGGAGGCCGGAGAAGCTTTTCAGTCATTGAAGGCCGCCATTGCATCTGCCCCTGCTCTTGGCATCCCCAACTACAACCTTCCTTTCCGGCTGTATGTCATGGAACGCCAAGGTCATGCCACTGGAGTCCTCACTCAAACTCATGGTGGCCGCAATCGGCCCTTGGGTTACTATTCTAAGCGTCTTGACCTGGTAGCCAGAGCCGCCCCTTCCTGTGTCAGAGCTATCCATGCTGCCAGCTCTCTTCTAAACGTCACATCTGACGTTGTGCTGGGTCATCCCCTCACTATTCTGGCTCCCCATGACATTTCTGCCATCCTCCAGCAGACTCAACCTAAACACCTCACTGCACAGCGCCACCTTCGGCTTCAGTGTAGTTTGCTTCTGCCAGATAATGTCACCATTCAGAGGTGCCACATCCTCAATCCTGCTGCACTCCTTCCTCTTCCAAGGGGGGAGTATAATGGAGATTCTGAAGATTTTATTGATCTACATGCTGAAGAGGATCTTCAGGAAGAAGAACTATGGGCCTCAACCAACTCTCTTTACAAGGAACAAGAACACCACCATCAGTCCAAGACACTCCTCTGACAAACCCTCATTGGATTCTCTTTGTGGACGGCTCAAGGTACGCCGATGACAAGGGGAAGTTCCATACAGGCATGGCAGTCACAAGTGAACATGAAGTGCTGTGTGCAAGACAATTGCGCCCAGACCAGTCAGCACAAGAAGCTGAACTCATTGCCCTCATTGAAGCCTGCCTCATGGCAAAAGACTCTACCGCCAATATCTACACAGATTCTAGATATGCCTTTGGAGTGGTTCATGACTTTGGACTAATATGGATAGCCCGGGATTACATCACAGCTGCAGGAACCCCGATTAAGAATGCTGCAGCAGTAGCAGCCCTAATGGCAGCAGTACTCCTGCCCAACCAAGTGGCAGTGATCAAAGTAAAGGCCCATACTCGAGCTGACACCCCTGAGGCCAGAGGAAACGCCCTAGCTGACCAAGCGGCCAAGGAAGCAGCAGTGAAAGAGGAAAGAGTCCAGTCAGACCAGATTATGATAACACAGGAGGACCTGGAACAAGAAGAAATCACATGGGACCTACTGAAACAAATGCAGAAACAGGCCACTCCCAGGGAAAAGGAAATCTGGCTGAAAGAATCAGCCCTCGAAGAAGAATCTGGACTCTGGACACAAGGAAAGAGAGTCTGCCTACCCAGAGCTCTTTATCCCCTAATAGCCTCAGTGGCCCATGGGCCCACCCACCAATCCAAAACCATCATGAAAGAACTAATTGACAAAATATGGGTGCCCCCAGGGATAACCCCTGTCCTGGTGAGACATACTCAAGCGTGTCTCATCTGTGCAGAGTGTAACCCCGGCAGAACCGAGCCCACTCCCAGAAAATGTCTCCCGAAAGCCTTATATCCCTTTCAGAGGATACAAATCGATCATATCCAGATGCCAATGTGCCAAGGGTTTCAATATGTGCTAGTAGTGATAGACTTGTTCTCTGGGTGGCCAGAAGCCTACCCCGTCCGAAACCAGACAGCAACCACTACTGCAAAAAAACTGATGCAGGAGCTTGTCTGTAGGTTCGGAGTACCTGAGGTCATTGAGAGTGATCAGGCCCCAGCATTCACTGCTAGTCTAACCCAAGAGGTCTGGAAGATGGTAGGGTCACACCTGGCGTATCATACCCCATACAGGCCCCAAAGCAGCGGCAAAGTCGAAAGATTGAACGGGGTGTTAAAATCTAAAATGCTGAAGATGACCAGGGAGACAGGGCTTAATTGGGTTCAGTGTTTGCCTATAACCCTCTTTTCAGTTAGGCATACACCAAGGCCCCCACACAAACTAACCCCATATGAGATCTTATTTGGAACAGGGCCAAGAATGGGACAGTATTTCCCACAACAGTTACAAATGCATTATGAATCTGTTGCAAAATATGTGATAGCCTTTAGCAAGCAATTGTCTAATATACATGCACAAGTTTTCTCTTCCATTCCAGATCCTAACTCCCTGGAGGGAAGCCACACTCTCAAACCTGGAGAGTGGGTGGTGGTCAAGAAACACGTCAGAAGCACCCGAGAACCACGATACGAGGGACCTTACCAGGTGTTGCTGACCACCCCAACCTCTGTGAAACTCGAAGGGAGACCCACCTGGATCCACGCTTCACATTGTAAAAGAGTGAAGGCTGTCCCACCGTCCCAGGAACCATAAGCCATGAGGATTCACATACTGATCATGACTTTGACAGTGGGCATATCTGCAGTATTCACGCCACTGGGTGATGAATGGGACAATTCACTGATACGGCACCATCAAATTTTAGTCCAGGGGTTGAAGGAGACTGAAACTCTGAGAGATTGTTGGATCTGTACCCACAGTCCCGTGAGTTCAACCAGTATGCCTTATTTTGCAATACCCCTGGACCTTTCTGAACTGATTGACCTGTCTAATTCTACCATCTTTCTCACTAGTATACACCAAGTTAAATCCAGTACAAACAAGGACAGGGAAGTAGCCTTACCTGTTGCAGGGTGGGCAGATGCCCCATGGCTCATGATAAACAGATCAGGACCCTCGGTAGATCATAGCTCTACTCCTTGGCAAGAGGGACACTGGGCTAATGTCACATGTTTTCCTAGCTGGACACAATGTTATTGTCTCCAAGTACAAACCAAAGGTATGACATTTAGTCCACACATACACTCAGGTTGCAATGATTCAAAAACAGACAGCCACGTGCAGTGTATTGGTGTAGATGCTGTGAACGGAAAGGATCTGCCCTGTAACAACCGTACTGTACAGGATCTCCGGACAGGTATATTAGCTAACGACACCGAAAGTCAGTCAAAAGGATATGAGTTGGCGAAAGGGACACAATTAGCCAAACTAATTACCCGATTATTCAATGGCACAGCAGTAGCAGTTCCAGACGACATATACTTAGTGTGTGGACACAAAGCATACAAATGGTTATCCGAGAATGTCACAGGACTGTGCACCATCGCCAGGCTTACTCCTGCTACCTTTATAGTACCACACTCTGAAATTGACATAAATGCAGTACCTAAACACACCTTGTATCGTAGGGCCAAAGATAACACACCCAGACCAAATGGCAAGCCACATGTAGTAGAGATGAGCATTACCAACAAAATTGTTAGTTCCATCTTCATATATCCCATGATAATGCAGATGTGGGATCATCTGGTAGTAGCAACAGACTACCTGGATGACCAAATATGGGAGGTGATGAGACTTATGAATACCTCAAACATTGTGCAAAACCAGTTAATCATCGTCACCAACCAACACACATTAGTTCTAGATTATGTTACAGCTAAAGATGGAGGTATGTGCCAGATTGTGGGACCCTCTTGTTGCCATTACATAGACCCGCAGGGTAATTTGCAAGTTAAGGTGGATATAGAGAAGATGGCGGATTTAAGAGATAAATGGCTGGATGCACATAAAGCTGATAAAGATACATGGTGGTCTGATACCTTCTCTTCCCTTAACCCCAATAACTGGTTCAAAGGTATTGGGGGTTGGTTCATGGGAATTGTCCAAGTAATATTGCAGTTAGCCCTAATAATATTGGTGATATATGTAGTGATTAAGCTCGTTCTTATTTGTGTGACCCGCTTTTCAAAAAGAATGAAGAAAACTGATGAACGACCTATTATGCTCCTCTACGATGAGGAAGGACAGAAGGAAACATCGTTCAACACAGCTCCCCCTCCTCACAATGATGCCTGGCTGAGATAGGGTGAGATGAATCCCAGGGTATTACCACAAGTCCGAGCAACCGGGAGCCTACCTATAAGGGGTAGGTTGTCGCCACTGCGGGTGAAGAGGATACGAATGGTATGCCCAGGGGATTCGCTAGGCGAAGGGAAAGTCTACAATCAAGTTTCCAAGGGGGGACTGTTATGGACTATTGATACAAAATGGATACTTGCTTGTTGAGGACTATGTTTAGCTAAGATGGCGGCCAGGCATTCAGCCAACACCTATAAA
Organism: Bufo bufo; assembly: GCF_905171765.1. NCBI lineage: Eukaryota > Metazoa > Chordata > Amphibia > Anura > Bufonidae > Bufo > Bufo bufo. The sequence goes on from NC_053389.1 coordinate 272,553,791, forward strand.
CTAGAATCTTATTTTGTGTTTTATCATGTGTTTCTTTGTGGTTTCCGTTCAGCTCAAGCAAGCAGTTACAAAGAGGTTTCCGTTCAGCTCAAGCAATCAGTTACAAAGAAAGAAGAAGTAACGGTTTCTCCCACGAGCAAGGGGGGAGGGGGGAGGAATTTACTCTGGCCGTCAAGGTTACAGTATAGTGTTCGTAGCCAATAGAAAAGATATACTCTATCTTTCACCCCCCCCTCCCACTTCTTCATGTCGTAAAACCTATGCTGTTTTCAGAAATAAACTAGAGATCCTGTTTAACTCCTTGCTGTGAGTTGTCTCCGTCTGATCTCTCCGTGCACGTACATTAATTAATTAATTTGGAGCAGTACATCAACCGAACTGGCAGCTTGGCCAGAACCAGAACACCCCCAATACTGTTCCGCTGTGCTCCCCAATAATATACTGCAGAAACAGATAATACCCCTGATAATACTAGTACCACACAGAGCCCCCCATATAAAATACCCCTTCTTTGTGGCCTCAGTAGATGCCCCCATAGTGCCCCCCAATAATGTGCCAATAAGAAGTGGCCCCACAGTGCCACCCAATAATGTGCCAGTATCAAGTGCGGAGTGCCTCTCTTCTCCCCCCATGTGCCGGTATCATAGTGCCATCTCCCCCCCAATGTGCCAGTATTATAGTGCCATCTCCCCCCCATAATGTGCCAGTATCATAGTGCCATCTCCCCACCAATGTGCCAGTATTATAGTGCCATTTCCCCCCCATAATGTGCCAGTATCATAGTGCCATCTCCCCCCATAATGTGCCAGTATCATAGTGCCTCCCCCCCAATGTGCCAGTAGTATCAGTGCCATCTCCCCCCATAATGTGCCAGTGTCATAGTGCCTCCCCCCCCCCCCCAATGTGCCAGTATCAAGTGCGGAGTGCCTCTCTCCTCCCCCCATGTGCCGGTATCATAGTGCCATCTCCCCCCCAATGTGCCAGTATTATAGTGCCATCTCCCCCCCATAATGTGTCAGTATCATAGTGTCATCTCCCCACCAATGTGCCAGTATTATAGTGCCATGTCCCCCCCATAATGTGCCAGTATCATAGTGCCATCTCCCCCATAATGTGCCAGTGTCATAGTGCCTCCCCCCCCCCCCAATGTGCCAGTAGTATCATAGTGCCTCTCACCTCTCCCCCTGGCATCCACAGATCCCCCATCCTATAACAGTGCCATCCACAGACCCCCCCACCCCATAACAGTGCCATCCACAGACCCCCCCCACCCCATAACAGTGCCATCCACAGACCCCCCCACCCCATAACAGTGCCATCCACAGACCCCCCCACCCCATAACAGTGCCATCCACAGACCCCCCCACCCCATAACAGTGCCATCCACAGACCCCCCCACCCCTTAACAGTGTCATCCAGTACAGTTATAAAATGTGTAATTCAATTAATAATGATTCATGCTGCCCCCTCTGTAGTATAACATTCAATATATCCTACTCACAGGGCTACTGATATCGTAATGCAGGCCGGCCGGGCAGACGAGCGGCAGAGTGACTGACTGACTTCATAAAGTAGGCGGCGCAGGCAGGTGACGTCAGTCAGTCACTCTGCCGCTCGTCTGCCCGGCCGGCCTGCATTACGATATCAGTAGCCCTGTGAGTAGGATATATTGAATGTTATACTACAGAGGGGGCAGCATGAATCATTTGGATTCGTATCCGGTAAATTACGTCAGGATTCGAGTCCACGAATCCAGCAAGATTAGAGGGATTCGTGGATTCGACCAATCCCCCGTCCCATCTCTAGTTAAAAGCAATTATTCCAATTCATTTGTGTGTAAAAAAAAAACAGAACACATGATGGTGGGCGTGAGTGAAAGCACACGCCAAGGCAACTTACACAACCCCATTGTAGATCGACCGCTATACACGGCGTCCCCGATCCTCCAGTGCGCATGCTCCAGGCGGCGCATCACATCAGTATCACATAGCAGCGTCATAATGACCATGCGCATGCGCAGTATTCCTCCACAGTCGCCATCTTGGAAGAGGTAAAACACAGGCGAAGCACAACTATGACATAGCGTCCCCACCTGTGTGAATACCATTCAAACCATGGCGATACTATACTATTCACACATGAAACACACTGTTGCTAATAGGATCACCTGCGCCAACCAAAGTTACCGTGAGGTACCAATTGTTGAATCATACACAAGGAACCATGTGTGGAAAGAGCCGAGCCACCAGCAATTCCACACAGTGTTAACCCTGCTGATCCCGCAACATTATGAGGGATCTCCTCGCATCTTCACACACATGCACAAGGAATCCGAACAGCCATATCATCGCAAAATAAAAAACGCATGTCAAAAAGACGCCTAATGAATAAGTCCGGGGTTGAAGTTGCGTTGTGCATCACATCGTCCACCAATCACATAATCCCTGGTCCCTTACCACCACAATCTATATATAAGAATAAAAAAGGAAAGAGAAAAAATAATATTATACATATCCTCCATATATTGTAATACAATAGTTACATTACAACCTAACCCTAGGAAAAAGACATAAACGCACATACAATTAGACCGGGCAAGCTACCCTCCAAATATCTATCCTAAATTAAAGTCTGCATTAAGGCCATATGTTTTAAAGAATTAAGGGTATATATCCACCATATTTCTTTTTTCTTTAATAACGAAACCCTATTGCCCCTCCTCCTGGGCATTGGTACACAACCAATAAGCCAGCATTTGAGATCTCTTTCTTTGTGGTTGAGATCTGCAAAATGTTTAGAAATCGGCAGATCCACTCTTTTCTGTCGAATACTTAATCGATGGTTGTTCATTCTGGATTTAAAGGCCTCATGCACACGACCATTGTGTGCATCCGTGGCCATTGTTCCGTTTTCCGTGATTTTCTGCAAACCCAATGACTTTCAATGGGTCCGTTGAAAACATGGAAAATGCACCGTTGTTCATCCGTGGCCGTGATCCGCTTGTTTCCTGTCCGTCAAAAAAATATGACCTGTCCTATTTTTTTCACGGACAACGGTTCACGGACCCATTGAAAAAACACGGATGCACACAAGATTGGCATCCGCGTCCGTGATCCGTGGCCGTAGGCTACTTTTACACAGACGGATCGCAGATCCGTCTGCATAAAAGCTTTTTCAGAGATGAGTTTTCACTTTGTAAAAACTCATATCCGACAGTATATTCTAACACAGAGGCGTTCCCATAGTGATGGGGACGCTTCAAGTTAGAATATACTATGAACTGTGTACATGACTGCTGCCTGGCAGCACCCGATCTCTTACAGGGGGCTGTGATCCGCACAATTAACCCCTCAGGTGCCTGACCTGAGGGGTTAATTGTGCGTATCTTAGCCCCCTGTAAGAGATCAGGTGCTGCCAGGCAGGAGGGGGCAGACCCTCCTCCCTCCCCAGTTTTAAATTCATTGGTGGCCAGTGCGTCCCCCCTCCCTCCCCTGTATTACTGTACATTCATTGGTGGCCAGTGGGCCCCCCTCCCTCCCCTGTATTACTGTCCATTCATTGGTGGTCAGTGGGCCCCCCTCCCTCCCCTAATTAAAATCACCCCCCCCCCCCATTATTGGTGGCCAGTGCGGCCTCCCCTCTTCCCCCCCTAATTAAAATCACCCCCCCATCATTGGTGGCCAGTGCGGCCTCCCCTCTTCCCCCCCTAATTAAAATCACCCCCCCCCCCATCATTGGTGGCCAGTGCGGCCTCCCCTCTTCCCCCCCTAATTAAAATCACCCCCCTATCATTGGTAGCCAGTGCGGCCTCCCCTCTTCCCCCCCTCCTAATTAAAATCCCCCCCATATCATTGGTGGCAGCGGAGAGTTCTAATCGGAGTCCCAGTTTAATCGCTGGGGCTCCGATCGGTAACCATGGCAACCAGGACGCTACTGCAGTCCTGGTTGCCATGGTTACTTAGCAATTTTTAGAAGCATTATACTTACCTGCGAGCTGCGATGTCTGTGACCGGCCGGGCGCTCCTCCTACTGGTAAGTGACAGGTCTGTGCTATAAGCAATGCGCCACACAGACCTTTCACTTACCAGTAGGAGGAGCGCCCGGCCAGTCACAGACATCGCAGCTCGCAGGTAAGTATAATGCTTCTAAAAATTGCTAAGTAACCATGGCAACCAGGACTGCAGTAGCGTCCTGGTTGCCATGGTTACCAATCGAAGCCCCAGCGATTAAACTGGGACTCCGATCGGAACTCTCTGCTGCCACCAATAATGGGGGGGGATTTTAATTCGGAGGGGGGGGGGGGAAAGGTGAGGCCGCACTGGCCACCAATGATGGGGGGGTGATTTTAATTAGGGGGGGTGGAGAGAGGAGGCCGCACTGGCCACCAATGATGGGGGGGTGATTTTAATTAGGGGAGGGAGGGAGGGGGGGGCCCACTGGCCACCAATGAATGGACAGTAATACAGGGGAGGGAGGGGGGGCCCACTGGCCACCAATGAATTTAAAACTGGGGAGGGAGTACCTGAACTCTTACATGGGGCTATGATATGCACAATTAACCCCTCAGGTCCGGCACCTGAGGGGTTAATTGTGCGGATCACAGCCCCCTGTAAGAGATCGGGTGCTGCCAGGGGGCAGGATATTCTAACTTGAACGCCTCACGATGGGAACGCCTCTGTGTTAGAATATACTGTCGGATATGAGTTTCACGATCTAACTCAAATCCGATGGTATATTCTAACAGAGGCGTTCCCATGGTGATGGGGACGCTTCAAGTTAAAATATACCATCGGATTGGAGAAAACTCAGATCCTATGGTATATTAACTCCTGACTTTACATTGAAAGTCAATGGGGGACGGATCCGTTTGCAATTGCACCATATTGTGTCAACGTCAAACGGATCCGTCCCCATTGACTTGCATTGTAAGTCAGGACGGATCCGTTTGGCTCCGCATGGCCAGACGGACACTAAAACGACTTTTTTTTTCATGTCCGTGGATCCTCTAAAAATCCACTGCGCCACCAATGTTTTTACTATTGGCCGGGATTGGGTTGGGGGTGGGGGGCGCACTGCGCCACCAATGATTAATACTGGGGGGCTTGGGGGGGGGGCGCACTGCGCCACCAATGAAGATAAGTCTCTCAATCATTCATATACAGGAGGCGGGAGCTGGCTGCAGAATCACATAGCCGGCTCCCGACCTCTATGAGCGGTAGCTGCGATCCGCGGCACCTGAGGAGTTAACTACCGCGGATCGCAGCTACAGCTCATAGAGGTCGGGAGCCGGCTATGTGATTCTGCAGCCAGCTCCCAGCTCCCAGCTCCCGCCTCCTGTATATGAATGAATGAAAGGCTTATCTTCATTGGTGGCGCAGTGGCCACAGCCCCTCCCCTCCTCTTATGTTCTCTCCTCTCATTGGCGGCAGCGGCAGCACAGGGGGAGGGAGACACTGCTTCCTTCTCCCCTGTGCTGCGGAGGGAACACAGAGAGCGCTGAGAGCAGCGCGTTCTGTGTTCCCAATAAGTTATCGGAATATCGGCAAAATAGATGCCGATACCGATAACGTTAGAAATCCTCAATGTCGGCCGATAATATCGGCCAAACCGATAATCGGTTGATCCCTAATTATATATATATATATATATATATATATATATATTATAGTGCATGTGCAATAAATCACAAAATCAATATACATGTAAGCATTAATTCAAAATAAAGTGCCAGAAGTGCCATGACAAATTATGATATATTATACACATTGTACGCATGATTATCATACCCATATACAAGATACATTCATTAAATGACATGATTGCTCCTGTGAAACAAACATTTATCCAACTTGTCAAATAAATAGACCACCAGGGGAAAAGAAACACATGTACAGTACAAGCCGAGATTGCAGTTCCCAACGCGCCATTGCGCATGACAGAAGGGAGTAAAGGGGACAGAGGAAGGCCACAGTGTACGGTAGATAGATAGATAGATAGATAGATAGATAGATAGATAGATAGATAGATAGATAGAGACATTAGGAGTAAAAAAAACAGGTCAGTGTTAGAAGAATAAACGACTTTCCTTACTGTAGTGTAAAATGGTAGTTGTAGTGCATCCAATTATAGAAAAACACAGTTCCAACTGTACACAATGCAATTCTCTCCCAGAATGCAATGTATGGATTTTGGCAAGTATGGTAGTTATAGCCCTATTTGTACACCATCTTGGTAAAATCGAAATTAGACTTGCCGGTAATTCTGTTCCCATGAAATCACCATGACGGCATGTACAAGGAGATTGGCCCCTAACCTCTGTAGGGGCAGGAACAGAGAAATGTTAAATTGCCCCCTCCCTCCACCATACCCCAGTGTTTCAAAATTACTAAAGAGCAACCACATGGTAACTAACAACTGACAAAAGGACTTCTTACATCCGTATAAATAAAAAAGTGGAGGGATTAATGTGCCGTCATGGCGATTTCATGGAAACAGAATTACCGGGAAAGCCTAATTCCAATTTTCCATATCACCATGACGGCAATTGCCTACCTGGTACGACAGGTAGGCAATTGTCATCGTATTGTCTGAGAGAATTCTTAGTGGTGGTCCTGAAGAATCTCTTTTGCCAAGGTTAAGGTCTCCCACACTGCTCTTAACTCCCTGAAATTGGAGGACTGACTGTTCACAGACGGGTGCCAGGAACCTTGGTAGTAATAGTCGCCAATTTTCACTCCCCAGCCCGACTTGCTTGCGTCTGTTTTGATCTGAATATGAGATCTCTTCTAGACTATCCCCTCGGAGAGGTTCCTTGGAATCGGCCACCAGGACCGGGATGATTTTACTGGCCCTGGAATGGCAACCTTCCAATCCAGAGACCTTTGTTGTTTGTTCCAGACTTGCAGAATCCAAGATTGCATGATGCGGAAGTGTAACTGGCTCTATGTTACCAAAGGAATGCATGAGGTCAACAGACTTAAGATACTCATAGCTTCTGTCATGGAACAATATTTCCTTCTCTGAAAAATTCTGATTTTTTTCTCCTATTAGACTGAATCTTGTCCTTAGAAAGAAAGGTGGATTGTATTTGAGAGTCCAGGATCACTCCTAGGAATTTCATTGATGGCTGTAGAAATTCAATATCCAACCTAGATCTTTCAGCGTGGAGAAGAATCTGTTTAGGTCAATTAATAAATGGTCTACTGTATCGCCGATGAGTAGAAAGTAGTCTAGGTATGGAACTAAGATCAGATCTTCCTGTCTTAGATGTGCCACCATTTCTACCACTAGTTTGGTGAACACTCTGGGAGAGGAGAAGATTCCGGAAGGGAAGGGATGTAAATAAAAATTGGAGAACCCTGCCTCTCTGATCTTTGATCGCAAACCTTAGAAATTTTTGGAAGTTGTGATGAATCGGGATGTGGTAGTATGCGTCCTTCAAGTCCACTGTGCACATTAATGCATCTCTTTTTATCAAAGGAATTATGGGCCCTGGGGATTCCATTCTGAACTTCCTGTAGGTTATATATCTGTTCAGGAATTTAAGATTTATTATGGTACGGTATGAACCTTCTTTCTTTTTCACTAAGAAAATGCTTGAATAGTATCCTTGCCCTTGTTCTGAAATTGGGACTTGAATAACCATTCCTAGCTTTACTAGGTGTAACAGCGGCTTCTGTATGCCGCTGTTCCCCCACCTATCGCTGCGGTTCCGGGCGCCGTGCCCAGCGGTGATCTGTGGCTGGTGCTTCCCATTTCACTGCTGCAGTCCTGGGCTCTGTTTCTGCTATTGCTTTTAAAGATTCCGCTCCACAGATTCCACTCAGCCCTGGTCACAGCCTGTGTTCGGCTAATTTCATGTTACACTGCTCTAAGGGGGGAGCACATCACTCCCTGGGCTGTGTGGGTTAGGTCAGGTGACCTCGCTGAACAACCCTGGCTCTCCTGCAGGTACCAAAGTGGCTCAGCCCTCTTCCCAAATCCATCAGTGTCAAGGTACTTGCGTTTGTTAGTTCCTGATACTCACGTGTGCTACTGACCTATACTTCGTTCCTAGATACTGCTTATCGTCTGATCCCTGCCTGCTTGCTTGGACTCTCCTGTTGCTGATCCGGATTGCCTGACCTGTACCTGTGCTGCCTGCCCTGACCTATTGCCTGTCTGACCACGTCTCTGCAGCATCCTTCGGTCCTGCACCGTTGCTCATGTAACATCTCTGCTTGCCTGACTGCGCTTATACTTCAGGTACCTCCTGGTCCGCCTGCCACTGATGCAGGGATTTCTCTGGAGTAGCCCCTGGCAACTACCCTATCAGCTCAAGTCTATCCTCACCATCAGACACGCCCCACTAGAGTATAGCCAGTCAGTGGCCCCCTGCCAGATGTTGTTCTGGGCTTTTATTGACCCTAGATTCGTCACTGAAAATCGTTTTGGGGGGACTGAAGAAAATTCTATTTTGTAACCAGATCTGACCACCTCTAGGTCCCAAGGATTGGAGGTTATTCTTTCCCAGGAAGGAAGAAATTTCCATAGTCTCCCCCCTACTCTGGAATCATTGTTTATCTCCAGATTTATTTTGGGGATTAAAGAGAAACTCCTTTCCTCTACCCCCTTTTGGGTAACTCCAGTGACCAAACTTCTCTTTCCCTCTATAAGACTTGCCCTGGCCGGAAAAAGAAGGAAAGGGAAATTTTCTCCTACAGTATATGGTCTGTCCTCAGGGAAACCCTTTTTCTTGTCAGCTGCTTTTTCAAGAAACTTATCTAAAACCAGGCCGAATACATACTCTCCTGAGAAAGGGATGGAGCACAACTTCATCTTTGAAGTTTTGTCTCCAGACCATGACTTCATCCAGAAGGCTCAACGAGCCACATTAGATAGGCTGAAAACCTTACTGACTCAGCAGAGGCGTTTGCTAAGAAAGCCGTTGCTGATTTAAGCAGAGGGATGGAATTTATTATTTCGTCTCTTGGGTTTTGTTTCTTAGATGATTGTCCAACTCATTTAACCAAAAGGTACATAGACCATGCCACCGAGGTTGGCACAATATTGGATTCAAGTTTAAACATGGCTGCTTCCCAGGATTTCCGCAACAGACTGTCTGCTTTTCTCTTCATCAAATTTCTTAGTTGAGATGCGTCCTCAAAAGGCAAGGAAGTATTTTTATTTACTTTACCAACTTGTACATCTATCTTAGGAAGCTCATCAAATATTTTTGAGTCCGATGGATCAAACAGCAGACGACCTTTGAAATCCCTGGAAACCCCTAATCTTTTTTCCGGATCCGACCATTCCTCCAGACTCATGTGTCTGATATTTTCATTGATGGGAAATACTCTAGCTCTTTTAACCCTCAAACATTTCCTCTTGGATGGAATGGATTTTCCGAACTTCTTCCACACCCATGATGGCCCTAAGCGCTTTCAAAAGGTCTTTCATTTCATCCGCAGCAAAGTAGAATTTTTTATTTCCTCCAGAAATTTCCCCGTCTCATCCCACTGCCTGGAGGAGGACACCTCATCCCCCAAACAATCAGAATCAGAGGATGAAGGCACTATTAATTTTTGACATTTGGGTGGAAGCAGCCCTGGGGAAGCCTCGGTCATGTGAGACAGAGATCTAATTTTCTCCTGGATCTTGGTTCTAAATTCGTACATAAATGAGGGGTGCTCCTCACGTACAATATTTGCAATGCAGTCTTTGCAAAGTTTTTTGGGGTACATATCCGGTAACTTTTTGCAGCAAGAAATACATTTTGACATTTTTTTTTAGTTTTTTTCTGGGCCTCTTTATGTACCTATGAGGCGAGAAACAGACAAAAATCAGGAGGAAGAGATGGGTGCTCCCTGTATGTCCCAGTGAGCAAATTATAAAAAGTGCAGTCACACACAAGTTAATCCCCAAAGGGGACTTACAGGAGGCAGCACTGGAGCATCAAGCTCTATAGGGGATTGCAGCTTAGGTCCTGACATTACCACACTATCAGATCTTAGATCAGTAATGTCCGTTGCTCCCCGCCTTATACCTGAGATCCGGACGCTGACGCCACTTCCTGGGTCACTCCCTGGATTGCGTCACACCAGAAGTGACGGTATCCATGAGCGCAATAAACACTGGGCGCTCACTTCCATCTTGACCCACCAGGGGCAAGGAGGAAGACGCCGCCCCAGGAGCAGGCCGCAGATTAACGAGAGCGAGCCATCATGAATCTCCCCTGCTCAGCGTTAGTACCAGACCGCCGGTGTAATGTCCCGGAGTGCCATTACCACTCCTTTTGGCGCCTTGCCACTTTCTCCTATGTGCTAATTTATATCACCTAATGTGCTTCATGTCATCTTCTCATAATGTTCATATTTATGTTCATAAAACTGGTTATGTTCATGCAATAGCCTGGTCTACCAGCAGATGGCGGCAACATTGGCAAGGTTAGTTTCCCTGGAGAGGAACCTCATAGTTCCATTCCAGCCCTCTCTAGAGAGGGAGGAGTTTAGTTAGTAAGTAGGTCAGCCTACCCTACCCCTTCGTTGGGAGAGGTTGTGTGAGGAGTTCATCTGACTTAACCCCTGCTAGGGGAAGGCAGCAGGCCTGGTCCTGTATGGGCAGGATCTGTTAGTCCTACGCCAGCCTTATCACTGGAGGTTGTGCACACCCAAGCATAAGTGAGCTTGAGGTACTCCAAAGCCAGGACAAGAAGTTCTTAGGATTAAAATAAGAGACAGACTACAGCTAAACTAAGTTCCAGCAGAAGAGGAAAGTTCCTATTTACTACAGCTAGTATAGCAGAGCTGAGATTGTTGCAGAGAAGTAATTGCCTGCCAGATTATGCCAATATCTGCTGATGACCAAAATACCGTTTGGAAACTGTTTGGATTACAATTTATGCCAAGTAAAAGCAACTGTTCAACGTTACTACAAGTCTGGACTCCATTTATTCTACTTATTCATCATCCAAGTTCACATACCCCTTATTGCACTGCTTCGGACCACATCACGTCTGGGATCCACAGATATCCAGGTAGGAACACCGTGACACGTGTATATAACATCTACAGAGATAGTAGGCCATCCCTGCGCCACTCTGGCAATCCTACCATGGGTACCAACATTACCATCTACAAAGGGGACTCCATGTCCTCAGTGCTTAACTGCAACTGGCGTCACGATTACTTTTGCTATAAGAGGGACATATTTCGTAGAAACCTCCTAAGGGGCAAGGGATACCCCAGGCGTGGCCAGTGGGCCCGTTGTACCGGCGAGTAGGGGAACACAAGGAATCAGATAAGTGCTATGCAGTTCCTCATGACACACACAATAAAGATGAGAAACTCCTTTCCTTCATCTCCCTGGCACGCAGGGAGACCTTTCTCTGCCCTGGCCTCCGCAGGGACAGAAAAATCTGGTGGAGGGAGGGGGCAATTTAACCTTTCTCTGTTCCTGCCCCTACAGAGGTCAATCTCCTTGTACATGCCGTCATGGTGATCCTATGGAAAGTCTATCTCAGAAGAATCTATGGATGGCAACATGACCTTGGCAATAATGGTGAAGGATGTCTTAACAATGTCCCTCACAGTAACAAAATCTGAATGATTGTAATAGCAGGTTACCTTGCTGACTCCTATGATTGGCCATGCAGAGTGTAAGTTCTCCTATGTTTTCCTCTCTTTCTGTGGATCTTGCAGAGATATTAGCCTCTGAAGCTTTCTTGAGCCTGAGAAGAGGGAGCATAGCTTCCTGCTAACTTCTCCTCTGAACTGTATTCTAGATTGACTGAGTGGGGGATAGATCCTAGATCTCCTTCCAGCCTCCTGTAAAGGGCTAAACCAGGGGTATTAACCCTGGATGTGTCATCCATATACAGCTATGCTGGGTGTAATGCATTATATAACACATTATATAACATTTGCAGATACCCCTTTCTTTCACTATTTGGCTGTGTGTGGACTCATCTCTGTCTCAGGGTATTGTTTGCCACTCCATGAACACAGTTTGGCATAACGTAAGTATTATAAAGCATTCTATAGAAACTGTATGTATTGTAGTTCCAGATAAGTAAAGCAATGTATTTACTTCCATTGAAATGAGCCAACAATTAAAGTGGTTGTCCCATAAATTTTTCACTCTAAAGCTTATTTTCATCGAATACTTCAGATTCCATTTCTCCTTGGATTGTTTTTTTTTTTTCAAATTTAACTTATTTGCAGTTTTCTCTTATCCCCCATGCTTGAATCCTACTTCCTGATTTGTCATGTGTCTGCTGTCCAATCATGCCTTTGTCTGTGTCATGACTAGTGATGAGTGAGCACCAAAGTGTTCGGGTACTCGGTCTGAACACCTAGCGATATTCGTGCGCTCGGCCAAGCACCCAAGTATAATGGAAGTCAATAGGAGACCACCAGGCACCCCCTTCTAGGATGAGGGGAGGGTGCCTGGTTCATAGGTAAAGGTCTGAAAGTGATGGAAACACCTCTAAAATCGATCAGAAACAGCAGGGGGACCATGTCTGGATGCATCTTGGACTCCAATGTCGCTGCTGAGAACCATGTTGTACGTCACTTTTACAGACAGACAAAAAAAGCCCCCAAAAAAACAACACATTTTTAGAGGAAAAATTGTTGGGAAACATTCTTTCCTGTATATTCAATTGTATATACAGTGTAAGTGCTGCCAAAAATTACAACGAAGAAGCACTCAGATACAGCCTGTATATCACATAAAGGAGGGCCTCATTCACATGGTGCTACAGCTGCCAAATATCACAAGGAACTGGGCACTCCAATACACCCTTTTTCTTACACATAAAGGAGGGCATCATACACACCATTAAAAAATTATCCTTGATAGCCTGCTGGTGACCCTCCAAAACATTTGGAGAGAGGGCATGCTGGTGAACCTATAAGAAATTAGGGGCGAGTTCCTGCTGCTGAGCTGACCTTCTGCAATTTTAAAGAGGGGAAAGAGTTTATATTCTTTCCCCTCTTTAAAATGGCAGACCTGGTTCTGTGCAGGAATTGTTGTGCTTTTATTTCAGGTTCCACTCTTCAGAGGTTTGGATGCTGTCTGATCTGTAGACAGCTCTCCATAATGCAGCAGGAAATTGCATTTTTGAAATCTGAGATTTGTAAATTAACCGTTAAACAAACTCAGGCTGAGAACGTTGCAATGCCACTGCCACAGAGGCCCCCTAGAAATGGAAGATGAGTTACTGCAGGTTCTGGTAGACTGAGAGTTGTTGATAGAAGACATGTCCCATAGTCTGTGGCTCTCCATTATTCATTTGCAGCACTTTCAGAGTGCAAGAGCAACATGGAGGATGGCTCAAGCACAGTGGGAGAGAAACAATCATCTCCCATGCCTAAAGTATGCAAGACTGCAGCCAAAGACAAAAAGGAGAAGGTGAGGACTGATAGTAAGCAGCTGTTGGTGGGCGATTCCATCATAAGAGGTGTGAAGTTTGAGGAAAATGGTGTTGTGAGATGTCTCCCTGGTGCTACCGCTAGCAGGGATAGAAGACGGATCCTTAATATTGTTAGGCAAGCAAAGCAGGAAAGGGAGGTGGATGTTCTTGTCCATCTTGGGACAAATTGATCTGGCTTGCAATGAGGTTTCAAAGGTGAAGAAAGCTTTTCACACACTTGGAAATGATATACGGGAGGTTGCATCAACTGTTTCATTCTCTGCAGTTTTGCCTGTGCATAACCTTCAGCATGACAGGAAGATGCGCATTAGGGATTCAATGTATGGCTTGGTGAATGGTGTCTTAACCAAGGGTTTGGCTTGGTGTCTCATGGTAGCTCTCGGAATGGAAAAGAACTGTACAAGAAAGATGGTTTGCATTTTTCTCTCAAGGGAACCAATGTCCTCAGTGAACAGTTCCAAGTATTTGCTAAGGAGCATTTAAACTAGGAAAGGGGGGCAAAAGAGTGATAATCAGCAGTCTGAATGCCCCCCGGAACAATGCCAGAAGATGCCAGTAACACAAAGGTTAAGAAATGACAAGCTCAGATTCTTGTCTACAAATGCTCGCAGTTTAGGGAATAAGATCAATGAACTTGAGGCTATAAAGGATCTGAGAATATAGATTTAATGGCTGTTACTGAGACGTGGTTCAATGGGAGTAATGACTGGGATATAACAATACCAGGGTTCTCTCTATACAGGAAAGACAGAGAAAGCAAGAAGGGGAGGGGTGGCCCTGTATGTGAAAGATAGCATGAATTCTAATTTGATACAAGTTAGCGAGACCAATTTAGAGTCAGTTTGGGTTACCTTGCAGCTTGATAATTATAAGGTAACTCATGTAGGCGTGATATATAGACCACCTAGCCAAGTCAAAGAATTAGATGATCTACTAGTTGAGGAAATAGCTAAAATGACATTGAAGGGAGAAGTTATCATTATGGGAGACTTCAATCTTCCTGATGTAAACTGGAAAACCAAAATAGATAGTTCTGCCAGGAGTACAGATATTCTAAATTCCCTACTGGGATTATCTCTACAACAAGTAGTTGAGGAGCCAACCCGGAAGGAGGCCATTTTAGATTTAGTGTTCACAAATGGGAATTTGGTATCTGATATTACTGTAGGGGAAAGCTTGGGATCTAGTGATCATCAGTCAGTGTGGTTTACTATAAGTACAGTGACTGAGTCACACCACACAAAAACAAAACTTTTAGATTTTAGAAAAACTGACTTTTATAAAATTAGATTAGTGGTATACGAGTCTCTATCAGATTGGAACAGTTTCAATGGAGTCCATGAGAAATGGGACTACTTAAAAGTGGCACTATTGAAGGCAACAAAAAATTGCATTAGGCTTTAGAGATGTCCTGAACTATTCACCGGCGAACAGTTCCCGGCGAACTTAGCTTGTTCGGGTTCGCCGCGGCGGGCGAACATATACATCATCATTGAGCAAACTTTGACCCTGTACCTCACAGTCAGCAGACACATTCCAGCCAATCAGCATACCCTCCCTCCCAGACCATCCCACCTCCTATCAAAAAGCAAGGACAGCATCCATCTTAGATTCATTCTGAAGCTGCAGTGTCACAAATTTGACTAAGTTGTAATCGCAATGCTATTAATACAGGTTATATTAAATCGCATTGCGAATTCAACTTAGGAGCTGGGTTCCTAAAGGTTGTATTGCTAGAATATAACGAAGATTGAGAATATAGTGCTATATTCATTATATTCGTCAATTCTAGCAATACAACCATTAGGAACTCAGATCTAAGTTGTAATCGCAATGCGATTAATACAGGTTATATTAATCGCATTGCGAATTCAACTTACCACACTCTGCGTCAACTACGTAATTTTCCATGGGAGTTTTGCCATGGATCCCCCTCCGGCATGCCACAGTCCAGGTGGTAGTCCCCTTGAAACAACTTTTCCATCACTATTGTGGCCAGAAAGAGTCCCTGTGGGTTTTAAAATTCGCCTGTCTATTGAAGTCTATGGCGGTTCGCCCGGTTCGCAAACATTTGCGTAAATTCGCATTCGCCGTTCGCGAACGGAAAATTTTATGTTCGCAACATCTCTATTAGGCTTGTCAGTAAAAGAAAAAAAAGGAAGAGACCACTGTGGTACTCAGCAGAAGTGGCCAAAATCATTAAAAACAAAAAGATAGCGTTTAGTAATTATAAAAAAAAAAAAAAACACGAGGATGACAGGCAAATTTATAAGATTAGGCAGAGAAAGGCCAAACAAGTTATAAGAGCTTCTAAAGCACAGGCAGAAGAGAAATTAGCTCAGTCAGTGAAAAAAGGCGATAAGACATTCTTCAGATACATAAATTAAAAAAGCAAACTAAAACAAGGAATTACCAAATTAAAAACAAAAGAAGGAAGGTATATGGGAGAAGATAAAGAACTAGCTGACTGCCTCAATGAATACTTCTGTTCAGTTTTTACAAAGGAAAATGAAGGAAAAGGACCTCAGTTAGGAAAGAAGACTAATGAATCTTTTGATACATGTGTCTTTACAGAGGAAGAGGTTCTAAGTCAGCTGTCTAAAATTAATACAAATAAGTCACAGGGGCCTGATGGGATACACCCAAAGCTATTAAAAGAGCTCAGCGGCGAACTAGCAAAACCATTAACAGATTTATTTAACCAATCACTGGCAACAGGAGTCGTCCCAGAAGATTGAAAATTGGCAAATGTTGTGCCCATTCACAAGAAAGGTAGTAGGGAGGAATCGGGCAACTATAGGCCAGGAAGCCTGACATCAATAGTGGGGAAATTAATGGAAACCATACTTAAGGAGAGGATTGTGGAACATCTAAAATCCCATGGATTGAAATATGAAAAACAGCAGGGAGATCATGTCAAACTAATCTTATAGATTTTTTTGATTGGGTGACTAAAATAATAGATGGCGGAGGTGCAGTAGACATCGCTTATCTGGACTTTAGTAAGGCTTTTGATACTGTCCCACATAGAAGGCTTATCAATAAATTGCAGTCTTTGTGAGTGGACTCCCATATTGTTGAATGGATTAGGCAGTGGCTGAGGGACAGACAACAGAGGGTTGTAGTCAATGGAGTATATTCAGACCATGGTCTTGTTACCAGTGGGGTACCTCAGGGATGTGTTCTGGGACCCATATTGTTTAATATCTTTATCAGCAAAATTGCAGAAGGCCTCGATGGTAAGGTGTGTCTTTTTGCTGATGACACAAAGATTTGAAACAGGGTTGATGTTCCTGGAGGGATAGACCAAATGGAAAAGGATTTAGGAAAACTAGTGGAATGGTCCAAAATCTGGCAACTAAAATGTAATGTTGATAAGTGCAAGATAATGCACCTGGGGCGTAAAAACCCAAGAGCAGAATATAAAATCAGTGATACAGTCCTAACCTCAGTATCTGAGGAAAGGGATTTAGGGGTCATTATTTCAGAAGACTTAAAGGTAGGCAGACAATGTCATAGAGCAGCAGGAAATGCTAGCAGAATGCTTGGGTGTATAGGGAGAGGCATTACCAGTAGAAAGAGGGAGGTGCTCATGCCGCTCTACAGAGCACTAGTGAGACCTCATTTGGAGTATTGTGCTCAGTACTGGAGACCATATCTCCAGAAGGATATTGATACTTTAGAGAGAGTTCAGAGAAGAGCTACTAAACTAGTACATGGATTGCAGGATACAAACTTACCAGGAAAGATTAAAGGACCTTAACATGTATAGCTTGGAAGAAAGACGAGAGAGGGAATATGATAGAAACTTTTAAATACATAATGGGAATCAACAAGGTAAAAGAGGAGAGAATATTTAAAAGAAGAAAAACTGCTACAAGAGGACATAGTTTTAAATTAGAGGGGCAAAGGTTTAAAAGTAATATCAGGAAGTATTACTTTACTGAGAGAGTAGTGGATGCATGGAATAACCTTCCTGCAGAAGTGGTAGCTGCAAATACAGTGAAGGAGTTTAAGCATGCATGGGATAGGCATAAGGCCATCCTTCATATAAGATAAGGCCAAGGGCTATTCATAGTATTCAGTATATTGGGCAGACTAGATGGGCCAAATGGTTCTTATCTGCTGACACATTCTATGTTTCTATGTTTCTAAAACATTATATGTGAGGGCTTGCTGTTCAGCTGACGCTCTAAAACATTATATGTGAGGGCCTTCAAGTGAGCTGACCGCATAAAACATTACAGGTGAGGGCCTACAGGTGAGCAGACCGTATAAAACATTGGAGGTGAGGGCCTGAAGGTGAGCGGACCCTATAAAACATTACAGGTGAGCAGACCGTATAAAACATTAGAGGTGAGGGCCTGAAGGTGAGCGGACCCTATAAAACATTACAGGTGAGCAGACCGTATGAAACATTGTAGTGAGGGCATATATACTGTATGGAAGAGGAGGAGGAGAAAACAAGATTCAAACATATACCCTTTTTTTTGCGGTGAAAAGGGTGCATCTGAATCTTGTGGATTGAGTACATTATAAAGCATACATTTAAATTGCGTTTTTGTTCCTCATTAGCTCATCTTTCCTCTGGTGGAGTAGAGAAGTCAGGGGCAATCCAGGCCTTGTTCATTTTTATCTGAGTCAACCTGTCAGCATTGTCAGTGGACAAGCGGATACGCTTATCTGTTATAATGCCACCAGCAGCACTAAATACACGCTCAGACAATACGCTGGCGGCAGGGCAGGCCAGCACCTGCAAGGCATAGAGCGCATGTTCGTGCCACGTATCCAGCTTGGACACCCAGTAGTTGTAAGGCACCGAGGGATCATTGAGGATGCTGCTATGTATTCCTTCACCCTCTTCCAAAACATTTCCCTCCTTGGGACAGTAGGCCCCGCTTCAGGGTTCGGTTGCTGGCGGGGTGTCATGAAAGTGTCCCATGCCTTGGAGAGTGTTGCCCTGCCTTTGTTGGAACTGGAGTGTGGTACCGTTGTCTGCCTTCCTCATTTGCCTATGGAAGTACGGACTCTGCCACCAGCTTTGTCAGATGGAAATGTTTGGAGCAATTTCTCAACAAAGACCTTCTGGTATTGCACCATTTTACTTGCCCTCTCCACCACAGGAATGAGAAATGAGAAGTTCTCTTTGTAGCAGGGGTCGAGAGGGGTGAACACCCAGTAATCCGTGTTATGTAAAATGCGTATAACGCGAGGGTCGCGGGAAAGGCAGCCTAACATGAAGTCAGCCATGTGTGCCAGAGTACCAACAGGCAAGACGTCTATGTGGACATCAGGATGACTCTCCATCTTCTCATCCTCATCCTCCTCCTCATCCCCTTGTGCCCATCCACGTCGATCAGATGGAATTAAAGTTCCGTCGGTAGTACCCTCTGTTGTGGAAATTTTATTAGGATGTGTTTGTAATATATTGTGCATTGTCATCATGTCTCTCAGTGTCAGGGTAAACCATTGGAGTGGATATCTTCCTGTGTATGTCCTGTCACAGCTGCTGGGCGCAGAGGTCTCAGTCGGCGAATGGTCCATGTGCTAAGCACTGGGCTGTGGGCCGGGGGAGACTGATGTGTTCAGCAGAGCAGTGTTTTGTTGGCTGATGTATGGACGCCGGCTAGGGCCCCCGCGCAAGACGCGGATTTATTGGCTTGGCGTGGATGCATTTGTTGAGAGAACAATATATGAAAGGAACGTGCGTTCGTTGTCCCTAGTGCGCCTGATTAGCCGCTGGAGATAATGACGTTGTCCTGTAAATAAACATGCATGAGGATCATAGTAATTTTATCTGGCATTGATCACTGAGCAAGGCTGGATAAAGTGGACTCCAGTGGTTATAGGATACATGTGTTTGTTAGCTGGCTATGTTATTCTAAATGATGGTGTCTTGTCTTCCTATGTCATCACTTCCTGCATCCTTGTTACATGAATTAAGTGGTCGGGTGATGGGCCAGCCCCTTTTCTATTGTTACACCTTTTGTGAGTAAACAATAAAAGTGTACAGGCTGGGTGGGAGCAGGGCAGTTGCTCAGCAGAACTCAACATGGTAACACCTTTGTCTGACTGTGGTTGAGGGATTTGCCTTTCCTTACACAAAGTTTGATGCGAGCGGATTTAAACTACAAATATTTCCATATCAGTTGGCGAGCACAGTTAGGCTGCGTTCACACGGGCGAGATTTCCGCGCGGGTGCAATGCGGTAGGTGATCGCATTGCACCCGCACTGAATCTGGACCCATTCATTTCAATGGGGCTGTTCAGATGAGCGATGATTTTCACGCATCACTTATGCGTTGCGTGAAAATCGCAGCATGCTCTATATTCTGCGTTTTTCACGCAACGCAGGCCCCATAGAAGTGAATGGGGTTGCGTGAAAATCGCATGCATCCGCAAGCAAGTGCGGATGCGGTGCGATTTTCACGCACGGTTGCTAGGTGACTGTCTATACACTGTATTATTTTCCCTTATAACATGGTTATAAGGGAAAATAATAGCATTCTGATTACAGAATGCATAGTAGGTGATCAGTTGAGGGGTAAAAAAAATAAAAAAAATTAACTCACCTTCTCCGTTTGTTCGCGTAGTTCTCCCGGTCTTCAGTTCTGTAAAAAGATGAACTATGGGCTAAAGGACCTTTGATGACGTAAGATCACATGCTCCAATCACATGGTCCATCACCGTGGTGATGGACCCTGTGATTGGAGCATGTGATCTGACGTCACCAAAGGTCCTTTAGCCCATAGTTCATCTTTTTAAAGAACTGAAGACCGGGAGAACTACGCGAACAAACGGAGAAGGTGAGTTAATTTTTTTTATTTTTTTTACCCCTCAACTGATCACCTACTATGCATTCTGTAATCAGAATGCTATTATTTTCCCTTATAACCATGTTATAAGGGAAAATAATAACATCTACACAACACCGAACCCAAACCTGAACTTCTGTGAAGAAGTTCGGGTCTGGGTACCACAGTCGGTTTTTTATCACGCGCGTGCAAAACACATTGCACACGCGCGATAAAAACTGAACATCGGAACGCAATCGCAGTCAAAACTGACTGCAATTGCATTCCTACTCGCGCGGGTTTGCCGCAACACACCGGGACGCATCCGGAACTAATCCGGACACGCTCGTGTGAACCCAGCCTTAGGGAGATAAATTTTCCCCCCGTTATCAGCAGAACTTAAAGGAGACAAAGCTTAATTTTCAAAAAGCAAAAAAGGCCGGCATAAGGTAATAAAATCCTTTTCCTTACTCTCATTTTTGAGAAAGTTTTGCTCTTTGTGAATTGAAATCTGTGTACTCCAATCTGCTGATATCAGGAAAAAAATCTACTGAAAGAACCTTTGGGTGTATGTGGTTGTTATCTGCTGCGTCAAGGGGTGTAGCAGCAGCAACCGGTGGGAGGTGGAGCACACACAACTATATGTACCACCTTAATCAAGGTCGCCTATTAGATAGGTGGGGCAAAAGTGCACATGAATACTACTCCCAAAATAGGAGCGTATTCACAAATGAAGTTAAACAAATCACAGAAAAAAAAATATAAAACATCCTACACGATATCATAATGAATGTTGCGGATGTACATGGCTACATTTATACAATCACAGAAAATAATGCACTATAATAATAGATGCAAGCATAACATATGGATTAAGCCCTCACTCTATTGATAAAATCTGAGACACTTGTTTAATACAAACCGGATTCCAAAAAAGTTGGGACACTATACAAATCGTGAATAAAAACTGAATGCAATGATGTGAAGGTGCCAACTTCTAATATTTTATTCAGAATAGAACATAAATCACGGAACAAAAGTTTAAACTGAGAAAATGTACCATTTTAAGGGATAAATATGTTGAATCAGAATTTCATGGCGTCAACAAATCCCCAAAAAGTTAGGACAAGGCCATTTTCACCACTGTGTGGCATCTCCCCTTCTTCTTACAACACTCAGACGTCTGGGGACCGAGGAGACCAGTTTCTCAAGTTTAGAAATAGGAATGCTCTCCCATTCTTGTCTAATACAGGCCTCTAACTGTTCAATCATCTTGGGCCTTCTTTGTTGCACCTTCCTCTTTATGATGCGCCAAATGTTCTCTATAGGTGAAAGATCTGGACTGCAGACTGGCCATTTCAGTACCCGGATCCTTCTCCTACGCAGCCATGATGTTGTGATTGATGCAGAAGGTGGTCTGGCATTATCTTGTTGAAAAATGCAGGGTCTTCCCTGAAAGAGATGACGTCTGGATGGGAGCATATGTTGTTCTAGAAGCTGAATATATTTTTCTGCATTGATGGTGCCTTTCAAGACATGCAGCTTGCCCATGCCACACGCACTCATGCAACCCCATACCATCAGAGATGCAGGCTTCTGAACTGAGCGTTGATAACAACTTGGGTTGTCCTTGTCCTCTTTGGTCCGGATGACATGGCGTCCCAGATTTCCAAAAAGAACTTCGAATCGTGACTCGTCTGACCACAGAACAGTCTTCCATTTTGCCACACTCCATTTTAAATGATCCCTGGCCCAGTGAAAACGCCTGAGCTTGTGGATCTTGCTTAGAAATGGCTTCTTCTTTGCACTGTAGAGTTTCAGCTGGCAACGGCGGATGGCACGGTGGATTGTGTTCACTGACAATGGTTTCTGGAAGTATTCCTGAGCCCATTCTGTGATTTCCTTTACAGTAGCATTTTCTGTTTGTGGTGCAGTGTCGTTTAAGGGCCCGGAGATCACGGGCATCCAGTATGGTTTTACGGCCTTGACCCTTACGCACAGAGATTGTTCCAGATTCTCTGAATCTTCGGATGATGTTATGCACAGTTGATGATGATAGATGGAAAGTCTTGCAATTTTTCGCTGGGTAACACCTTTCTGATATTGCTCCACTATCTTTCTGAGCAACATTGTGGGAATTGGTGATCCTCTACCCATCTTGGCTTCTGAGAGACACTGCCACTCTGAGAAGCTCTTTTTATACCCAATCATGTTGCCAATTGACCTAATTAGTGTTAATTGGTCTTCCAGCTCTTCGTTATGCCCAAATTTACTTTTTCCAGCCTCTTATTGCTACTTGTCCCAACTTTTTGGGGATTTGTTGACACCGTGAAATTTTGAATCAACGTATTTTTCCTTTAAAATGATACATTTACTCGGATTAAACGTTTGATCTGTCATCTACGTTCTATTACAAATAAAATATTGACATTTGCCATCTCCACATCATTGCATTCAGTTTTTATTCACAATTTGTTTAGTGTCCCAACTTTTTTGGAATCCGGTTTGTACATTTTGATCAAAACACATCTAAGCCCAACTACCAAGTGACAAGTGTAACACCCCAGAGTTGGGTTACTAAGCGCTTTTACCCCGCTACAATCTGCTAAGAGCATTAATATTGTCATCTGATGTGATTTTGCTCATGTCATTCGCAACTGAGCAGATAAAACCATTTTAAATGTGATATTTTCCTTGTAATGTTTCAGGTCTACCAGCAGGTGGCAGCATCGTTGGTAGGAATAGTTTTAATGTTATGGCCATTCAGAATGGAAGGTTCCTGTTCTGTTCTGCCCCCCCCCTGCTTAAGGGAAGTGGAGTTTCCCACATCCTGCAGCAATGGAGAAGAAAACCAGTTAGATCCAGTTCTAGCTCTCCCTGCATGGGGAAGGCTGTGTGTGTAGGAGCTCCCAGATATAGGGATCCAAAGACAGGACCTTGTCTCAGCTGAGACAATTGATCACCATCCCCAGCCTGAGCCTTGCAGCCTCAGCTGGAAGAAAGCAAGCAGCCACCTCCAGTTACAGGAAGAAGCATACCCTGAGACAATAACTGTGAGTATCGTCCAGAGACCCCAGGAGAAGCTATAATCCTCTTCAGCCAGTCAGTCCCCAAGACAGCAGAAGATAGTCAGCGCAGAAGCCAAATTCCTGCCACACATTGCCAATACCTGCTGGGACCAAAGACTATTGCTGTACCTTGTTTGGATGAAAACTGCAACTAGTAAAGACAAGTTTGAACTTTACTAAAGGTCTGGATCTCAATTACTGCTACCAAATCCCTCAATTACTCCTACTAGCACAACACTAATTTTATTGCAAGTGAGCCAGGATCCAGGAGTCCAGCTGTACCAAGGTAGGAGACACGGTTGACACTATTGCCATTACCACACAGAGACATTACACCACTCTGGCATTCCTAGCCTGGTACGTGAGTTACAACACCTTAAAGGGCCCTGTGTTAGTACCCTGCGCACACTGCAATTGGCGTCACGAACAAAACCATAGACTATCCATATGAAAATTGACCCAGTATCCCGAGTCCGCCATCTGTCCAAACCACTGCAAAAGCATTGATAAATAAGATCTAAAAAGGAAAAAGAAAAGAAAGAAAGATAAATATAAATACATTTATCAAAATTGTATATAAAATAAGTGACACCATTTGCGTTCACATAACCAGAGCAGAAATAACGAAGAACCGTCAGGCTAATGAGAAGCCCACATCTACATCACACTCCATTTGAACTCAACATTAAGACCAAATGGTCTCAGAATGTGCAGGCGATGGATCCAACGTAGCTCTCTCTGTTTGAGAGCCAATGTCCGATCACCTCCCCTCCTTGACAAATTGATCTGATCCAAAATCATGAATTTCACGTCCTTCTCCTTATGCCCCGCCTCAACAAAATGTTTCGAAACTGGCAAATCTTTCCTTTTACTTCTAATAGTGAAACGGTGGTTGTTTAAACGTGTCTTCATGTCACATGTAGTCTCCCCAACATATAGGAGACCACATGGACACGAAAGCACATAAACAACATATGCACTGTCGCATGTCAGAAATTGTCGAATGTCATAATAGGTCCCTGATGTGGGATGAATAAATTTGTCACCCTTGATCATAAATTAAGAGTTTACACAATTCAAACAGCGGTAACATCCCCTTCTGCGAGACCCAATGTAAGTTTGTACAAAACCCTTAGTCTGAATGTCAGCCCAAACCAATTTGTCACGCAAATTGGTAGGGCGCCTATAGGATAAAAGAGGAGGTGCAGTGAAAGCTGCAATATGAGGCAGATTACTCTTCAAAATAGACCAATGTTTGTGAATGATCTGAACCATTTGTTCAGAATACGTAGATATAAACGGAATCCGTACCCCTTTATTGGATATGATGTCAGTTCTAATCTGCTGTGGATACCTAACCTTATCCAAATGCTTGTCGATCACTCGAGAGAAATATCCTCTGTCGAAATTTACGCACCATCTGAGCATAACGAGTAGGTAATATTTCAGGATCCTGTACTCTAAGCAGCCGGCTATATGGTAATGAGTCAATAGTAGATCTGTGTGCGCTTGCCCCCAGTTTGTTTAAGTTGCTATTGCTAGGCTTCTGGACATGCGCAGTCTCACTTAGAGGACGCGGATTTTGGCGCCGCATGTCTGTCCCCGCTATGTGAGTTGTTTTTTTATTAATTACAGCTATTCCTGACACTTATTATGCACAGGTGATGTAACACTGTTTCATTGTGTTCAATTTACACATCTTAAAGTATACGTTTGTATGAATTATGAATATTGCTAATTTGCACATTTGAACATAATCATGGAGACTGTATTGATGTCACACAGATCACTGTATAATTGTATCTTATGTATTTTAACACTTATTCTTATGATTATATTATTTATTAATTGATTATCACTTGATTTTCTGCTATGTATTCTGGGTATATATACCCCTGTGAGACACCATGTTTTATGCTTGATAAAGACTGCATTGAGCGGTTGAAACGTTGCAGAGGGGTCAATAAAGGGTCCATCGTTTTTCACTTTACCTCTGGAGTGCTGCCTCATCTTTTAAATATATATATATATATATACACACACACACACACACGTGTATACGGTGAGTGCAGAAAGCATATATAATTGCGTCCATGTACAGTATGTGGTGAGTGTGTATGAGTGTGTCCATGTATGTGGTTAGTGCGCATATGAGTGCATCCATGTATGTGGTAACTGTGTGTATGACTGCATCCATATATGTGGTAACTGCGTGTATGAGTGCGTCCATGTATGTGGTGAGTGCATGTATTAGTACGTCTATGTATGTAGTGAGTGCGTGTATGAATTGCATCCATGTATGTGGTAACTGTGTGTATGAGTGCATCTATGTATGTAGTGAGTGCGTCTATATAAGTTGTGAGAGCATGTATGAGTGCATCTATGTATGTGGTGAGCGCTTGTATGAGTACATCTATGTATGTAGTGAGTGCGTCCATATAAGTTGTGAGAGCATGTATGAGTGAATCTATGTATGTGGTGAGTGTGTGTATTCAGGAGTCCATGCATGTGGTGAGTGCGTATATGAGTGCATCCATGCATATCGTGAGTGCGTATATGAGTGCGTCCATGTATGTGGTGAGTGCGTGTATGAATTGCATCTATGTATGTGGTGACTGTGTATATGAGTGCCTCCATGTATGTGGTCAGTTTGTGTTTGAGTGTGTCCATGTATGTGGTGACTGCGTGTATGAGTGTGTCCATGTATGTGGTGACTGCGTGTATGAGTGTGTCCATGTATGTGGTGACTGCGTGTATGAGTGTGTCCATGTATGTTGTGACTGCGTGTATGAGTGTGTCCATGTATGTGGTGACTGCGTGTATGAGTGTGTCCATGTATGTGGTGACTGCATGTATGAGTGTGTCCATGTATGTGGTGACTGCGTGTATGAGTGTGTCCATGTATGTGGTGACTGCGTGTATGAGTGTGTCCATGTATGTGGTGACTGCGTGTATGAGTGCGTCCATGCATATCGTGAGTGTGTGTTTGAGTGTGTCCATGTATGTGGTGACTGCGTGTATGAGTGTGTCCATGTATGTGGTGACTGCGTGTATGAGTGTGTCCATGTATGTGGTGACTGCGTGTATGAGTGTGTCCATGTATGTGGTGACTGCGTGTATGAGTGTGTCCATGTATGTGGTGACTGCGTGTATGAGTGTGTCCATGTATGTGGTGAGGGCGTGTAAGAGTGCATCCATTAAGCTGGGGGGGACAGTTAGTTCCTAGCTATGCACATGAGAAAGGCCATTATTTTGACAGATGAAACCAAGATTGAATGGACTGTTCCTGTTCTGTTCTTATCATTCTGTGAGAAGTTAAAGGGATCGTCTGAGTTTAAAAATGATATGGAAGGTGTTAAAACAATAAAATAAATTATATTCTCTGTTCCAATTCCATGCACTGTAGCGCTGCTGCTCTGATCCTCCCGGCTGCGCTTTATTTACATTACTGCAGCGATGACGTGACCACTGATTGGCTGCATTGGTCACATGCAGGATGTCACTGCTGCAGCCAAGACCATGATGTCATAGCTGTAGCAGCTAAGGAATCAGAGGGGCACTGCAAGAGAATAGGCGACTTCACGTGGTGTAACATTTTATTAACATGTTAATACCTTCCCGTGCCTGATACCATGTTCTTAACCCCTTTAAATGTTCCAGCATGACGGCAAGAAAGCAGTATTGGTAGATTAGGAACTGTACTAAGTGTTTGTAGTGGAGTGACATATGCTACCACGTAGTGAGCGCGATTACGTCATCAAAGGTCCTTTGGCAGGTCCTAAAAGAAGAAGAAAGAAGACATGCCGGCTGCTCGAACAAGTGGATGAGGTGAGTTAATTTTTTATTTATTTTTTAACCCCTCAAGCCACATTTTACTAAGCATTCTGTATTAAGAATGCTATTATTTTCCCTTATAACCATGTTATAAGGGAAAATAATACAGTGATTAGACTTTAATGGGGTTGCTCATCCCTATCATCTCCTAGCAAACATGCGTGAAAATCGCACCGCATCCGCACTTGCTTGCGATTTTCATGCAGACCCATTCATTTCTATGAGGCCTGTGCTGTGTGGAAAAACGCAGAATAAGGCCTCTTTCACACTACCGTTTTTTTTTTCCGTTTTGCGGTCCGTTTTTTGCGGTCCGTATACGGTCCGAATACGGAAACATTCATTTCAATGGTTCCGCAAAAAAAACGGAATGTGTTCCGTATGCATTCCGTTTCCGTTTTTCCGTTCCGTTGAAAGATAGAACATGTCCTATATTTGGCCGCAAATCACGTTCCGTGGCTCCATTAAAGTCAATGGGTCCGCAAAAAAAACGGAACACATACGGAAATGCATCCGTATGTCTTCCGTTTCCGTTCCGTTTCCGTTCCGTTTTTTCTGAACCATCTATTGAAAATGTTATGGCCAGCCCAATTTTTTCAATGTAATTACTGTATACTGTATATGCCATACGGAAAAACGGAACGGAATGACGGAACAGAAACACAACGGAACAAAAAAACGGAACAACGGATCCGTTAAAAACGGAACGCAAAACACTGAAATGGACATACTGTAGTGTGAAAGAGGCCTAAAGAACATGCTACGATTTTCACGCAACGCACAAGTGATGCGTGAAAATCACTGAAGTGAATGGGTCCGGATTCAATTCGGGAGCAATTCGTTCACCTCACGCATTGCACCCGCGTGGAATTATCGCCCATGTGAAAGGGGTCTAAGGGAGATAAGATCAGTTATGCTGATATTCAGTGCTTACAAAGAGTTAACAACCAGGGTGTTAAATGCTATTGTGTTATCCCTCTGAGCTAAGATACTAGGAAACCTCGGAATCGCTGCCAGGGCTTCCCAATTGCTCAAGATGGTACAGTTGATCTCCTCTGTTGATCCAGTGTTGCATTGAGGGAGGGTCTGACTGCTTCCAGCATGTAGCTATTAGTCTGGCTGTGGCTAGTAAAATCTGACTTAGCACTTGTATGTGTTTAGACCCCTTGAAGCCAGAAAAAATACCAAAGTTTTGGGGCTACTAGAACCGTCATTTTGCAGAGGTTAGATAATAACTTGCACATCTCTGTCCAGTATGTATCAATTCTGGGGCATGGCCACCATATATGCCCGTAAGAGCCTATATCTCTATTGCATCTCCAGCAAATGGGTCTGACGTCTGGAAACATCTGGTGGAGACGTTGAGGTGTGTAGTACCATTGGGTCAGTATCTTTTAGCTGTTTTCTTTAAGTTTGACACACATGGACACATCTTAATATAATGCAGGACATGTTGAAAGGTAGAGAGACATGCTACTGATGGGTTTACTCTTAAGCTCGAATAGGATGGAATATCATCCTCGGGGCAAATAGACAAAGGGGGGTGTTTAAAGCTTTCGCTTTATCATTCAAAGTTGGCCAAAAGGTCGGTGAGGGTGCGCAAAGCACATCTCGTATTTGCAAAAGTTATGAATAAATTGCTAGCAGTTTGCAGTGAAGGTCCAGATGGGTGTTGCCAGTTGGGGGGGGGGGGGTCCCTGCATATTCTGACTGGCAGCACTGATTGGATAGTGTTGGCCAGAGATTCATAAGACTAGATGCTACAGAATTGATATGAAATGGGGAATGCAAGTAGTTACTAAAACAGACTCGTCAGGAGAGGGGACAGGTTCTCTTTAATCTTGGGGCCTGCAGTTGTCATTTGATAATTTAAATTAAAGGGGTTGGCCCATCTGAGACACTGATAATATTTTTGCTACGATGTGCCACCAGTGTCTGATCAGTGTGGGTCCCACCTCTAGGACCACTGCTATCTAGAGAACGGGGGCCCCGAAGTACAGGAGACCATACCGCAAACACGATGGGCGCCATCCATTCATCACTATGAGAGTTCCAAAAGTAGTTCAGCAAGCACGCTCAGCTATATGGGACTGCCGGCGGTAGCTAAGCCAGCGATCAGGTATTTTCAGAACTCCCATGCGGTGAATAGAGGGTGGCCGTGCATGTGCGGCTGTTCTCTGTTCACTTCGGGGGATCCCGTTTTGGAGAAAGGAGCGGGTCCTAGTGATATGCCATCAATGTCCCAGATGGAATACCCCTTTAAGTAATAAGATTTAAAATGTGATAATATCAATCAGTAGTGCTAGAAAAAGTGTCTGTGTAGCCCCAGCCTAAAGGACAGCTGCTGTTACCATTCCCCTTGTCCCTACGAGCAGACTATGTAGGGACACAACCCTTTGACAAGAGGAATGCTAACACTCAGTTGTCAATTTGTACATAAATTTCCAGGAGGAATAACAGAAGAACAGCCCAATGCAGAGACTTATCATAAAGGGAGAATTTTTTTTATAAATATGGGACTTTTCTCCTGCTGTTTTTATAATTCTTAATATTGTTACAATTTTGTGGGACATTTCATTTCATTAAAGTTTCCAATGTTTCTTAAAGATCCAAGTGAAATGGAAACTTATATCCATTACTTTTCATATAAGAAATGTATTTACAATAGATATGAAAAAAAAAAAAAAAACTGGCACAAATGGCTGAACGCTATTGGTCAGTTACTGGCCACATCACAATCCATGTAGCCAGGGCAACTGTGGTGCCCGTGTCTGAATGGTTGGTGGCAGTTGGAAGTGGCAGTTGGAGTTGACTGGCGACGGTGGACATATCTGCTTACCCCAGGGAAAGCGCTGCGATGGATTCTGAGAAGATTGCTGTGAGGAGGAAAAGACAGAAGAAAAGAAGACACGTTTCTGACTCATCGGCTGATGAGCAGAAGAAGATGGAGGAAGAAGAGGAGATTCTCATCAGGAGGAAAGGAGGGAAGAAGAGACGGACCATCCTGACCTCCCCAGATGAAGAAAAGGAGACACCCAAGAGGAGCAAGAAGAGGAAGAAGAGGATAACTTCCGGCTCCTCTAAGAAGAAGTCTCCGAATCAACAGATCATTCCAGTGGATGAAGATGTGACTACACATCCAAAATGTGCCAAGAAGAGAAAAGTCATCCTCATCTCTTCAAAAGATGCAAAGAAGCCACGGATCAAGAAAGAAGACAAGGTCCTGAAGACAGAAGTCCAGAAGGAGGACCAGAGAGTCTCAGGTAGATGCACACATACAGTAATACAGAATCTATACATCCTGGACACATTGTTATAACTTTCCATGAATCTGTTCTGTAGAGCTGAGACCTGAGACAAGCAGAAGGAAGGGGCTTCCACATTTACAGCTGGGGTGTTACTAGGGGTGGGGGAGGGATGCTGGCGGTCATGTACCCTGGGTGCTCAGTTCCTTGGGAGCGGCAACAAGCCATTCTGTCTTGGTCAGGGTGTTTAGATCCAGGGCTAGGACGATGAAGTGTGAATTAGGCCGTACACAGCTCCATTTTAAGTATTTCATCTTATTATAGGAATTCTTTCTAATCCCCCAATAGTGTCCTGTATGAGTTGTCAGCAGAGCCTGTGCATGGAGAGAATACAGGCTGCCATAAACAGCAGCCTGTATTGTGTACAACACTGTAACAACCCTGCATGCACAGGAGTGACTCTGATACATGGACACTGTGCCCCCTATTGGACATGATTAGAAGTCATCAGGAGATCCACGTCCATATAAATGTATAAGGCTGCGTTCACACGGGCGAGATTTCCGCGCGGGTGCAATGCGGTAGGTGAACGCATTGCACCCGCACTGAATCTGGACCCATTCATTTCAATGGGGCTGTTCAGATGAGCGATGATTTTCACGCATCACTTATGCGTTGCGTGAAAATCGCAGCATGCTCTATATTCTGCGTTTTTCACGCAACGCAGGCCCCATAGAAGTGAATGGGGTTGCGTGAAAATCGCAAGCATCCGCAAGCAAGTGTGGATGCGGTGCGATTTTCACGCATGGTTGCTAGGTGACAGTCTATAAACTGTATTATTTTCCCTTATAACATGGCCATCACTTCTTCCAGCATATTGACTGGGTCTCTGTGGAAGCCCTTGGGATGCCTCCACCACACATCCCTGTAGTAAGTACATGAAGAGAAGCTCTACCCTGCTCTAGACACACTTTATACGCTGTATGTGATTCTCAAAGTCAGGAGCTCGATAGGGGGGCATGTTGGCAAGTGATGAGGTGGGGGGAGCTGATATGAAGATGATAGCTTCTGACCATAGGTGATAGTAGGTTATATACATGCCATAGAGAGGGGCAGAGCGGAACGCTTCTCTGGCAGATCTGATGCCTCCAAGCCCTTATTTTATTAAGTTGCTGTTTTCACTAGTCCACACCTTGAATGTATTTTTGATGTAAAGTCATAATTGTAATGGTAACAAATAATTGTTGAATGGAGCTGGTCGGAGGCAGACCTCTGTAATTAGTGTAGGCTACTTAGCTAATATGGCTTTTAATATGTTTTATACTCCTGTAGAAACCCTATATCTTATTATGGTGGAGGAGGAGTACACCAGGTGATAATATTATATGTGAACGTACTACCAGCATAAGCTTCATATCAGGTCGGTGACAACTTGTGATGATCATATCCTCATTTTCATCTATTTCTTTTTCTTATAGCCATCTATACCTCATCGTGCCAGACGATTTAATCTGGACAATATGGAGGCAGCACAGGCCAAGAAGGGAGCTTTACCATTGAAACATCAGGCCATTTTCAGAGGGTTTTCATTTGTCACCTGGTAAACCCTCCACCAGCTCTAATGTCACCAGAGCAAGATGTCCTCCTGAGCTCCTGGAGAAGATCAATGGCTGGACAGAAGAACAGATCCAGGTATATAGCTGGAAATAAGCAGCCTTCCTATACAGTTGTATGAATTTCCTGATGACTAAAGATTTAAGCTGCCCCAAATGTAAAGCTTAGATTTTATGAGCATTATATTGTTGTGTCAAATCCCTCATCTTCACATGTAGCACAGTCTTTGTATATTATACTACATCATATATCTGTATTGATTCATCCTGTTATATATACCACAGTATGAAGACCATGACAGAATGTGAAAAACTGGATCCAAAGTAAAGCAACATCTTGAAGACACTTGTCAACACCCATCCTGGCCAATGCCACTGGATGACTGTAGGTATACGTACGGGCATTTGATCCAGGGACTATTTTCCCACTGCCATATTTGCAGTCTGGAAGGAGTGTTTTTCCCCTTAGATCAGGACAAATTGGCAGATGTCATAAAGGGTTTTTTTCTCGCCTTCCTCTGGATCAACAGAGTTGCCCTCCCCAATTCAGCCATTCCCCTAATTAAAAGTACAATTTGGCCAACCCTTTGTGGACAGATTATTTAGTAATTGATTCTGGGACTAATCTGACTGCCATACGTGGAGTCGGGAAGGAATTTTTCCTCATGTGAAGCTGACGGCTGAGGGTCAGTGAGGTTTTTTCGCCTTCCTCTGGATTAATACTATCTGATCCAGGGAAATAGTCTGACTGCCCTAAGCGGAGTCGGGAAGGAATTTTTCTCCCTACAGGGTTTTTTTTCGCCTTCCCCTGAATCAATGAAAGTCAATGGATGTAACTTATCCTTGACATTGATTTGGAATTTACATCAAAACATCTGTCCCATCACTAATAAAATTATAACTGAAATAAAATTCTCTATTCCCCCACTATATCGTTGTGTGCCTGGTTTTATTTACACTCACTACCGCTTATTTCACTGGTCTCATCATAAACACCTCAGCTGCTGCAGAACCTCATAAGACACATCTCAGCAGCTGCAGACCATTATAATACACACCTCATCTGCAGCACATCACTATATACTTCTCTGATGCTGTAGGACATTATAATACACACTTCGGCTGCTGCAGAACATTATAACACACACCTCAGCTGCTGCAGCACATCACTATATACTTTGCTGCTGCATAACATTATAATACACACCTCAGCTGCTGCAGAACCTCATAACACACACCTCAGCTGCTGCAGCACATCACTATATATTAGATAATGGGAGAAAAGAAGAAATGAATCGCACATCCACTGCTAATGCTAGGATCTCATCCCTGCATTTCTGAAGGAGACAGCACTAAATAGCGCATGTGTACCACCTCCTATGCTACATGCTAAATGAGGCATTAGTGT
Source organism: Bufo bufo (assembly GCF_905171765.1). Taxonomy (NCBI): domain Eukaryota; kingdom Metazoa; phylum Chordata; class Amphibia; order Anura; family Bufonidae; genus Bufo; species Bufo bufo. The sequence goes on from NC_053389.1 coordinate 272,587,164, forward strand.
ACATTTTGATCAAAAGGCATAAGCCCACTCACCACGCCAAGGTTGCCTCTATGAGTGGGTCCTAACCTAACATTGGTGCGGCGCTGCCCGGCGACCAATGATGCTGCTGCGTCATCCCGCCCGGCGGCAGGGCCCAGCGGCCAAACAGCACCCCTGCTGCCTGACCATGCCAAACCTAGCTCTGGGCCCCACCAACCAGCCAGAAAAACAGCACAACGGCCCCCACGCAGCACCGCACCTTGTCAAGGCTCACCTCCTCTAAAGCTCACATGAACTCCAACTGAGAGCATGATAGGCTCATCTATCCCCTATTGCAGAATACTAGGCTAATTAAAATCACCTGGCTAGTGGAAGGAGTGCCGATCCAGGGACAGAATCTCTATACATTAGATAATGGGAGAAAAGAAGAAATGAACATCACTATATACTTCTCTGCTGCTGCAGAACATCATAACACACACCTCAGCTGCTGCAGAACCTCCTAATACAGACCTCTGCTGCTGTAGAACCTCCTATTTCAACCTCAGATTCTGCAAAACCTCCTAATACAAACCTCAATTGCTGTTGAACAATATAATACACAACTCATCAGCCGAAGATACACATCTTAGTTACCGCAGATCCTCATAATAAAACCGCAGTCGCTGCAGAACATCATAAAACACACCTCAGCTGCTTCAGAACATAATACCTCAGCTGCTTCAGAACCTCCTAATACACACCGCAGCTGCTGCAGAACATAATAGCTCAGGTGCTGCAGAACCTCCTAATACACACCTCAGCTGCTGCAGAACATAATACCTCAGCTGCTGCAGAACCTCCTAATACACACAGCAGCTGCTGCAGAACATAATAGCTCAGGTGCTGCAGAACCTCCTAATACACACATCAGCTGCTGTAGAACCTCATAATACACACCTCAGCTGCTGCAGAAAATTATAATCTGATGCTGCAGAACACAGGAGAACTACAACTTCCAGCATGTACAGACTGTTATTATGACATGCCTCCCAACCGTCCCGGTTCTGACAGGAAAGTTCCAGATTTTGGTTGCTGCCCCACAATCCCGGTACAGCTGAGGTAAGTCCTGCTCTTAGCTGTCTCTGCATCCATAGGACACAGACAGCTGACTGTAATGGTGAAGCAGGGAGTCGTCCGCTCTCTGCTTCATCAATGAGCTCAGCTGTCGGCGGTCCACACTGCTGGGCTGTGTAGGAAAAGCTAGGCAGCCGGGTATCAGTCTGTGCTCCTGTTCAAGCGCAATGTGTATCCTGACAGCTGCTGCCTGGGAGCGCAGAGCATCAGAGGTACTAGGCGAGTATTTACTGTTTGTTTTTTTAATTCCTGTGAAAGAAGCACATACCTGGGTATAGCTACTGTGAAGGGTAAACATCTGGGCATAACCACTGAGAAGGGTAAACGTCTGGGCATAACTACTATGAAGGGGCACATTTAGGCATAACTACTGTGAAGGGGCCCATTTGGGCATAACTACTGTGAAGGGGCCCATTTGGGCATAACTACTATGAAAGGGGCACATCTGGGCATAACTCCTTTGAAAGAGGCACATATTGGCGTAACTACTGCGAAGGGAGCACATCTGGGCATAACTACTAGGAAGAGGAACGTCTGGGCATAACTACTGTGAAGCAAGAACATCTGGGCATAACTACTGTGAAGGGGGCACATATCTAGGCATAACCTGTAAAGGGGGAAAAACACAGAAAAAGATAAAAAAAAAAACATCCTGCACGATGTAATAAATGAATATGCGGATGTGCATGGCTACATTTATGAAAGAAAAATCACAGTAATGCACTAACACAATAGATGCAAACATTACACAGTATGTGGACTAAGCCCTCACTCTGATATGATAAAATCGGATATAAACCTGAATGTAGATGCCCAATGGCATACATAGGCTTAGAGTAGGACCTGCCTGACTGAGACCACCTTGGAGCGGGCACAGATGTGTTTTGATCTAAATATATTGGCTGATAGTCTCCGATTTTATCATATCAGAGTGAGGGCTTAGTCCATATATAATGTTTGCATCTATTGCGTTATTTTCTGTGATTTTTCTTTCATAACATGTGAGGGGGCACACACTTGGGTATGACTACAGCAGTGTCCCACTCCGTGACAGTAGTGGGGCCCTGAATCTTTAAGCATGTCATGTAATGCCTTATATGTATGAAGCTGCAAATTCCTAATACAGGCTGGTAAACAACACTACACCTTAGTCACCACTAGATGGTGCTGGTGCATTCCTATAAAAGGGACAGGCCAGACACAGGAAGTGTAGAGTAGACAGACAGAGAGAGAAAGTTAGTTAATAGTGATGCGAGATGAGAAGAGTCAGACAAGTCCACCATGTAGTTCTAGGGGGTTTCCAGAGGTACGGTTTTAGGCTGGACAGTCTCATACCTCCCAACTTTTGAAAAGAAGGAAGAGGGAAAACATTTTTCTGCACTAGGCCACGCCTCTAACTCCACCCAAAACATAACTAAACACCTAATCCCACCCAGTCCCCTAAATGCCCCCACATAGTAATTATTCTCCCTGTATGCCACCACACAGTAGTTATACACAGATATGTGCCCCCTCACAGTAGTAATGCACAGATATGTGCCCCCTCACAGTAGTTATGCACAGAAATGTGCCCCCTCACAGTAGTAATGCTCAGATATGTGCCCCCTCACAGTAGTTATGCACAGATATGTTCCCCCTCACAGTAGTTATGCACAGATATGTGCCCCCTCACAGTAGTTATGCACAGATATGTTCCCCCTCACAGTAGTTATGCACAGATATGTGCCCCCTCACAGTAGTTATGCATAGATATGTGCCCCCTCACAGTAGTTATGCATAGATATGTGCTCCCTCACAGTAGTTATGCATAGATATGTGCCCCCTTACAGTAGTTATGCATAGATATGTGCCCCCTCACAGTAGTTATGCATAGATAGGTGCCCCCTCACAGTAGTTATGCATAGATATGTGCCCCCTCACAGTAGTTATGCATAGATATGTGCCCCCTCACAGTAGTTATGCATAGATATGTGCCCCCTCACAGTAGTAATGCTCAGATATGTGCCCCCTCACAGTAGTGAGGCACAGACGAGAGTAATTGTGGATATAGAGAAAGTCTAGTGGAGATAGCACCAGTCTTAGCTTATGGCGTCACAAACACCAGGGACCCTGCATTCCCTGCACCTAAACCATATCACCAATGGCACCTCAACCAACCTCTGGCAGGAGATCCCTGAACACCAGAGTGTGCCCCGAAGGAATTGAACGCTATCCTTAGCCTCACTACACACCGGCCCAGGGAATTCTGGTGAACCGTACTGCAGAACCTAATAATACACACCTCAGCTGCTGCAGAACCTCATAATACACACATCAGTTGCTGCAGAACCTTATAATACACTTCTCAGCTGCTGGATAACATAATAATACTCACCTCCACAGATGCAGAACATAATAATACACACCACATCTGCTGCAGAACCTCATAATAAACAGCAACTGCAGAACATTATAATCTGATGTTGCAGAACATTATAATCTGATGCTGCAGAACAGGTGCAGGGCCACCAGCATAAATAATGTCCCCCATAATGGCCCCAGTAGTAATAATGTCCCACATAATGGCACCCAGCAGTAATAATGTTCCCTATCGGGACCCACAGCAGTAATAGTGCCCTCCAGCATTAAACATGTCTCTCATACTGCTCCCCAGCATTATTAATGTCCCTCATAGTGGCCCCTAGCATTAATAATATCCCCATAGTGGCCCCCAGCATTAATAATGTTCCTTATAGTGGCCCCCAGGATTAATAATGTCCTCCATAATGGCACCCAGCATTAATACTGTCCCCCATAGTGGCCCCCAGCATTAATAATGTCCCTCATAGTGCCTCCCCCCCGGATTAATAATGTCCTTCATACCTCCTTAATGGTCCCCAATATTAATATTGTCCATTATAGTGGCACCCAGGATTCATAATGTCCTCCATAATGGCACCCAGCATTAATACTGTCCCCCATAGTGGCCCCTTAGCATTAATAATGTGGCTCACAGGATTTTTTTTTGATTGCAAAAAACCCCCCAAAAAAACTAAATAAAAAAACCAAGCATACCTCATCCACTTTCACGCTCGGGGACACTCGCTCCTCACTAGATGAAGCAGGCGCTGACGTGATCATGTGTTCTCATCACGCTGGGAGCGCAGGTCCTGTTGCATCCAATAAGGAGTCAATGTCCCCGCCCAGGTGAGTATTTTTAAAATTATTTTAACTCCTGAAATTTTATTTCTCCCCATTTGTCCTGTTCTTATCGGCCATTACACAGGCGCACTTCTGTCTAAACGGCCGTTAAAAACTGTCCCATTGATTTCACCACCAAAAATAGGACATGTCCTGTGTTCTGACCGCCGCTATTCACTGGCCGGTAAAAAATAAATAAAAAACAGCCATGTGAACAGCCACATAGACCTCAATTGGTTATAAAAATGGCCGTGTGATGGATGCTACTTAAACTGCTGTCACATGGCTATTTTTTCACGATTTTTTTCAGCCCCTCCAATATACAGTCCCATGTAAATAACATCACTCCCAGTGCCTGGCTGGCAAATTTTAGCTTGGGAGGCAAGCACACAGCATTGGCCCATGTGTAGCGGCCCACCCTTAACCTGTTTAACTCCGCCTACCATATAAAGGCGGTATAGGTAAATAGGCTTTAAATCGTTAAAAGGCGGCAGCGGGTTGTGTTTTCATGTCTGTAGCAACAGCACGGTCATTAGAGGGACAAGACTTACCAACTCCTGAGCTGAAGACACTCCATAGACTGTAATGGAGTCTGATCAGGACGCTGCTTCTTTTGCTACCGGACAAATGCAGGACTTTTCTGTCTGATCTTTTTGACAGAATCTGTGACAGTGGCCCAAACTCAGATGTGAATGGATAGTATTAGATCGAAGTAAAGCATTATATGTGTAATGACCCGGAGTGCCATTACCACTTCCGCAACCCACTACTGTCTCCTATAGTCTAACTTCATGTCAACTTCTGTATTATTTGCAGGTCTGTCACAATGTGCATATTTATTTCTTGAAACTGTTATGTTATAATGTAATGTACCTGGTTCACCAGAGGTGGCAGCAAACATGGCAGAGCTACTTTTGAGGAGGATGGAACCTTGCTTTTCTTTCTCTACTCACTCTCTAAGGAGAGGAGGAGTTTAATTAGTTAAAGTTGAGTTTTGGCCATTGCTAGCAGGGTGTGTGCAGCAGGTGCACGTCCCTGTTGGACGTGCCTTGCTCCAGCCAGCTAGAGCACCTGCAGCTCTGCTGGATGTGGAGGCCACAGCTTCGAGCATTATCAGCCAGGAGAAGTTCCCTGGATTCATCTAGAGTCAGACTACACAAGAGAAAAGTTGCAGCCTAAAGCAGAAAGCAAAGACTCTATTTAAGCCTGTTAGTGCAGCAAAAAGAGAGAAAGCAAGAAGAGTTATTGAGCAAGCCTGCCACTTTAATGCTAACGCCTGCTGGAGCCAAGATAGAGTCTGTAAACCGTTTGGAGAAACGTATTGTGATGGACTGAACCGTCACTGGGGCTGCTGGAGAAGTCTGAGGGCTAGCCTCCTTCCTACGGACTATGGACCCAGAACTATGGGAACCCCCTCAGACCTCTTGGGGTTAAAGGAACAATTAACCCTGATTTATGTGTGGAGTTATAGGTCACATCTTTCCTATTGCCCATTAAAAGTGCAGGGTGTGATTCCCGCAACACAAAAAGGGTTAACTCTGCACCAAGACTCCCAATGAATGTGTTAGTTTATTTGTCCCTTTGTTCTATTGTGTTAGTGATGGGATTAAGATAGCTGACTCTAGGAGTAGCCGAGTACGGTGTAGAGGAGTAGATCACCCTATGATACACTTAGGAGATAATCCCATCACATGAGTCTCCTCTCTTCCTTCTTTCATTAACCACCTCAGCCCCCCTAGCTTAAACCCCCTTAATGACCAGACCACTTTTTACAATTCTGCACTACACTACTTTCACGGTTTATTGCTCGGTCATACAACTTACCACCCAAATGACTTTTACCTCCTTTTCTTCTCACTAATAGAGCTTTCATTTGGTGGTATTTCATTGCTGCTGACATTTTAACTTTTTTTGATATTAATCAAAATTGACCGAAATTTTTGCAAAAAAATTAAATTTTTCACTTTCTGTTGTAAAATGTTTCTAATAAAACTACATTTCTATATAAAATTTTCTCTAAATGTATTGTTCTACATGTCTTTTGATAAAAAAAATAATGCAATAAGTGTATATTTATTGGTTTGGGTAAAAGTTATAGCGTTTACAAACTATGGTGCAAAAATGTGAATTTACGCACTTTGACTTTCTGAGCACCTGTCATGTTTCCTGAGGTTCTACAATGCCCAGACAGTAGAAACACCCCACAAATGACCCCATTTCAGAAAGTAGACACCCTAAGGTATTCGCTGATGGTCATAGTGAGTTCATGGAAGATTTAAATTTTTGTCACAAGTTAGCGGAAAATGATTATATATTTTTTTCTTACAAAGTCTCATATTCCACTAACTTGTGACAAAAAATTAAATTTTACATGAACTCACCATACCCCTCACGGAATACCTTGGGTTGTCTTCTTTCCAAAATGGGGTCACTTGTGGGGTATTAATACTGCCCTGGCATTTTAGGGGCCCTAAAGCGTGAGAAGTAGTTTGGAATCCAAATGCGTAAAAAATGCCCTGTGAAATTCTAAAGATACTCATTGGAATTTGGGCCCCTTTGCGCACCTAGGCTGCAAAAAAGTGTCACACATGTGGTATCGCCGTACTCAGAAGAAGTAGGGAAATGTGTTTTGGGGTGTCTTTTCACATATACCCATGCTGGGTGAGAGAAATATCTCTGTAAATGACAACTTTTCCAATTTTTTTTATACAAAGTTGTCATTTTACAGAGATATTTCTCACACACAGTATGGGTATATGTAAAAAGACACCCCAAAACACATTGCCCTACTTCTACTGAGTACGGCGATGCACTGTGAATGTTTACATGGTGTGTTTAATAAAAACATGGTAACATTTAATTCTTTGTGTGTTATTAGTTTAATCAGACTGTGATTGTCTATTGTTGTGACTTAGATGAAGATCAGATCACATTTTATGACCAATTTGTGCAGAAATCCATATCATTCCAAAGGGTTCACATACTTTTTCTTGCAACTGTATATCTGTACCCACTTCATCTTTTATACCTCATACCTGACGTATCAGTACTCTGTCTGTATATTATGTGTCAGGTGCAAGGTAGAAAAGATGCAGTGGGTACAGATATGTGTGGTCAGTCATCTATTATGGTCACTTGTGAGGTACGTGAGGTATTGGGGGTTATAGTTAAGACCCCTTTCAGATGACTGAGTATCACACTCCGGACTTGCAACGTGAGTATACAGCAGCTCCCGTCCTGAACTTCCAGCTCTGCCAGGGTTGCATAGCGTTATATTGATTTATGATGCTATGTCAGTGTCATCTAATACATTCCAGAACTGTAAGGGTTACATAGCATCATAAATCAATATAATTCTATGCGACCCCAGCAGTGCAGGAAGTTCAGGACAGGAGCTGCGCTGTGAGTCCGGAGCGTGACACTCGCTCGTCTGAATGGGCCTAAGGCAGTGGTGTACATAGAGAAGTAAGGGTCCCATAACACAGATCAAACCAAGCCCCCCACACAGGACAGGAGGGTTTCCGCCTAAACCCTTTTCAATGACCTTTGGGCCATTTTCCCACTGCTTCATTTGCTAAAAGTTGTTCCTTTAGAGGGTAGAGTCCTGACCAAGTTTTCAACTCCAGTAGAAGAGGGGATGATCCCAACTAAGACTGGGCCCCCTCTTGCCCTGGGCCCCATAGCAGTCGCATAGTCTGCCACTACGGTAGTTATGCCCCTGGCCTAAGGTTACGCTCAGTTGTAGGGCCAGTATTAGAGTAAGGGCTCATGCACACAACCGTTGTTGTTTTGCGGTCCGTTTTTCACTGATCCGTTGTTCTGTATCTGAGGTTTTTTTTCTCTCTGATTTAAGTCCTCTTCCGTTCCGTTATTGCACAAAACATATCCGTATGTTTTCTGTATTTGATCAGTTTTTTGCGGATCGGAAACGGAAACAGTAACTTATTAATCACCAAACACATGAGCAATATGGGCTGGGCATAGCATTTACCAGTATGGATCTGCAAAATATGGATGACATATGGATATGTTCCATGTGCGTTCCGTATTTTCTGCAGACCCATTGACTTGAATGGGGCCTCGGACCGTGATTTGCAGACAATAATAGGACATGCACAACTTTTTTGCGGAACGGCCATGCGGACAAACGGAAACTGAATGCACACAAAGTAACTTTCATATTTTCTACAGCCCCATTGAAGTGAATAGTTCCGCATACAGTCCGCAAAAAAACTGAATTGAAGCTGAAAGAAAATACGTTTGTGTGCATGAGCCCTAAGGAGGCAGTATTGAGATTAGGGTTAGTATTAGAGTTAGGGGCCTAGTTCCTGTAGCCTATCAGAGGCCGATGCAGGCGGCGCAATGACGTCATCAGCAGCATAAGGTAAGTATATGTGTTTATTATTTATAGTATACAGTGGCAAGAAGGGGGGTGGGGGCCTTATATACTGGCACAATGTGGATTATATTATAGAGAAGAGGAGAAGCACTATGGGGGCCACTATGGAGAAGAGCGGAAGCACTATGGGGGCCTATATACTGCCAAAATATGAGGGGGCACTGTGGAGAAGAAGGGGAAGCACTATGGAGAAGAAAGAAAGCACTATGGGGGTCCTATATACTGGCACAATATGGGGGGCACTATGGAGAAGAGGGGAAGCACTATGGGGGACACTATGGAGAAGAGGGGAAGCACTATGGGGGCCCTATATACTGGCACATTATGGGGGCCCTATATACTGGCACAGTATCTATTCTACGAATTGCAACAACAAAGCTAACTCCAGACATTGATGCCTTAGCAAAAAAGGGAGACCAACAATACTGTTCCCACTAAAATTGAAGGTGAGTTATACATACTATGTTATGAAAGAAATACATTGCATAAAAGTTTTGTATAATAACTCTTTTTATGCTTTTCTACCTTGAATTAAACAAAATTTTTAATATTCCGAAATTAAAATTGAATTTATATTAATTCACACAAACGCCCAATCCATCTACTCTTGGTCCAGGCCCCGGGTCCAATATATGAACCCATTGTGGCCCACAAGTCAAAAAAAGTTTGCCCACCTTCAGGTTAGAGTCAGCATTAGGGTATATTCACACAACCACATTTCCATTAATTTCAATATGGCCGCAAAAGATGTGGACAGAACAGCATGCGCTGTCCGCATCCGTAGTTACATTCCGCAGCCTCGCAAAAAATATAGAGTAAGTCCTATTCTTGTCCACAATCGCAAACAAGAACAGGCATTTCTATCATATGGCTGGCCGTGTGTGTTCCACAATAAGTGGTATGCACATGGCCGGTACCAGTATTTTGCTCATATGCAATTTGTGGACTGCAAACAACACATCCGGTCATGTGAATGTATTAGGGTTAGGGGTCATTATGGCGTAGTATTAGTATTGGGGGCAGTACCAGAGTTAACGACAGAATTAAGGGTCAGTATTAGGGTTAGCAGTAAGTATTAGGGTTAGGAGTCAGGGGTCAGTACTACGGTTAGGGCTCAGAGGCCAGTTTTAGGGGGTCAGTACTAGGGTTAGGGGTCAGTATTAGGGGTCCCTACTAGTGTTAGGGGCCAGTGTTAGGGGTCAGTACTAGGGTTAGGGGCTGGGGCCAGTGTTAGGGGTCAGTACTAGGGTTTGGAGCAGGGGCCAGTTTTAGGGAGTCAGTACTAGGGTTAGGGGCGGGGCCAGTGTTAGGGGTCACTACTAGAGTTAGGGGCAGGGGCCAGTGTTAGGGGTCACTTTTTTTTTAAATCACCATATTCTGACCCCCATAACTTTTTTATAGTTATATCTAGTGACCTGTGCCGGGGCTCACTTTTTGCGGGACAATCTGTAGTTTTTATTGATACCATTTTGGAGTGTGTGAGACTTTTTGATCACATTTTATAAAAAAAATTTGGTTAAGAGAAGCGATAAAAATATGGCAAATTGTAAATTTTTACCCTTTTTTCTGTTACGTCATTCGCTATATTGTAAAAATATTTTTATATTTTAATAGTATGGGTGTTTTCGGACGTGGTGATACCCATGATGTTTATATTTTTTGTTATTTATGTATTTATTTTTTTATTCTACTTTTTTATATATATATATTTTTCACATTTTTTAATTTTTTTTTAAATGATTTTGAAGCTCGTATTTGAGCAAACAAAATCCAATATTTAGTTTTTTTAATTCTGAACAATCATGGGTGTTTTAGACCCATTATTTGATCAGAGTTGCTCATTTCTTATGTTGGCCTCTTCAGAGAGACCCAGCGAGTTGAATACAATTACCGGCACCCTCATTGGCCGCAGAGCATGCCGGTAAGAAGAATGTTCCTCCGAATCATGTTTGCCCATCGCTCCAGCGCCATACATATATGGGTTATACTATTGTTATTTAGTGCAATGTCGTGATTTATGGTTAAACACTTTTTTTATGTTTAAATAGTGTAAAAATTACATTTATGCTTATACCATATCACCATATTCTGACCCACAACTTTTATTATAGTTATATCTACTGAGCTGTGCGGGGGCTCACTTTTTGAGGGACAATCTGTAGTTTTTATTGATACCATTTTGGAGTGTGTGAGACTTTTTGATCACATTTTATTAAATTTTTTTAGGTAAGAGAAGCAATGAAAAAATGGCAAATTGGCCATTTTAACCATTTTTTCCGTTACCCCATTCGCCGTATTCGAAAATAATTTTTATATTTTAATAGTTTTTGGGCGTGGTGATGCCGATGATGTTTATATTTTTTGTTATTTCTGTATTTTTTATACAACTTTAAAAAAAAATTCAAGTGTTTTTTTACTTTTTTTTATAATGATTTTGAACCTCATATTTGAGCCTACAAAATCAATTGTTTTTATTTTTTATTCTGTGTGTTTTAGACCCATTATTTGTTCAGAATTGCTCATTTCTTATGTTGGCCTCTTCGGAGAGACCCAGCGTAATTAATTCAATTACCGGCATCCTCATTGGCTTCAGAGGATGTCTGTAAGAAGGATGCCCCTCGGCCATGACGCCCGCTGCATGCGTGAGCGGGCGCCATGGTTTCCCATCACTCCAGCGCCATACAGCGCTGGTAGCGAATGGGTTAATCTATTGTTATTTAGTGCAATTTATGGTTAAAGGATAACTGTCACACTTAGACCCTAATTTCAATTTTCATATATGTAGTTACTAATAACATGATATTCCAGAATCAGTTACTATTAGACTGACTTACCCCATATTTAATAAGATTCAGCCTTTAGCAACCAGTCTGCATAAAACTGCAATTTCACTATTCAGTTAAGAAGGCCGCCACTGCCCTCACCCTGAGGCTATTCCTGCCTGCCCTCACTAGCCAGTAACAATAGCCCCCAAAAAGTGTCAGTAACCAGAGCCCTCCCCTTTAAGTGTTAATCTCCTGCAGCACAAAGGGGTCCTCTTACCACATGTTACTTTCATTTATACACTGAGCAGATGGCAGATCTCCCTTCCCTGGTCTTCGCTGGACCAACTCTGCCTTCTCCAGCTCTGCTGAGTGAGGGAGCGTCTGCCAAGCGCAGCGACAGGGAGAAGTGCACACAGCCCAGGCACTGTTTGTCAGCTGCTGGGGAGGACCTGGCTTTAATCATTTACTTACACTCCCTGGCTGTCAGTAATGTGAGCCTGCACGCAGCCTGCTTCTGCGTCCTCCGTCCTTCAACACATAGACGGACCCTGCATAGCAACGTGATTTTAAGCACAGGTAAAAATAGGCAGAACAGGGAACAAAACTGTGGAATTAAGGGGTAATTGAATACACAGTGAAAAGTTGAAATAGGGCCACCAAGGTGATATTAATCACCACAATCCAATACGTCAAAAAAAATATATATGACAGTTATACTTTAAACACTTGTTTTTTTCTTGTAGAGTTTTATGTCACCCTAATAGCAATCTGTTGTAAATTATCTGGTTAACATTTGTTTACCAGTCAGGTTGCAGGGTCTGCCCCCTGGTTAGTTAACTGAGAATACCTACATGTGCTAGCTCCTGAGAGTAAGACCACAAGTTCCAGAGAACTGTCATCTATGGGACTTCAACTGCTAAAGCTCTTGCGAGCAGGGTCCTCACTCCTAGTGTTTCAGTTGTATATTAGCCAGTTACGTTGTGATGTAGTTTTGTTTTGTATATGAACCCTCTGAATTTATAAAGCGCTGCAGAATTGGTGGTGCTATATAAATAAATATTATTATCATTATTATTAATAATAACTAGTCCAGGGCAAACTCGGCAAGTTGCGACCACAAGTCAAGTTTGGCTGCCCAGTAGTCTAGGGGATCTTCAATGTGGGATAGCAGGGTGCAGTATGCCACCACCTGCTGGTTCAGGTTCTGCTCCATGCCTTGCTGCTGCTGGTGGGTTGTTTCTTCACTAGGCGGGTGAAGATAACAGCTGATCAGAAACTCTAGACTAAAGTTGCTGCTGATGGAGATGGTACTGCTCCTGCCCTTCCCCCCCTTCCCCAGCAGCTATGGCAGTGGAACATGATTGCAGAGGGCCCAAACCTTCGTGAGGATGGGCGATGGCACACATAGGCAGCGGCAAACTGACTACATAGAATGTCTCAATAATAATTCAGTTTATCCCCCCCCCCTCAGCAGTAGAGATGTTGCGAATATAAAATTTTCCATTCGCGAACGGCGAACGCGAATTTACGTAAATGTTCGCGAACGGGCGAACCGGGCAAACCGCCATAGACTTCAATAGGCAGGCGAATTTAAAAACCCACAGGGACTTTTTTTGGCCACAATAGTGATGGAAAAGTTGTTTCAAGGGGACTAACACCTGGATTGTGGCATGCCGGAGGGGGATCCATGGCAAAACTCCCATGGAAAATTACGTAGTTGACGCAGAGTCGGGTTTTAATCCATAAAGGGCATAAATCACCTAACATTCCTAAATTGTTTGGAATAACGTGCTTTAAAACATCAGGTATGATGTTGTATCGATCAGGTAGTGTAAGGGTTACGCCCGCTTCACAGTGACAGACCAAACTCTGACAGACCAAACTCCCCGTTTAACGCACCGCAAACAACCGCAAACAACCGCAAACAGTCCATTTGCACAACCGCAAACTCCCCATTTGCACAAGGTTGGATACCAAGCTAGCCATGTCCCGTTCCTTGTCCTCACTGACGTCATTGAAGGTCTCTCTCTCCACCCAGCCACGTACAACACCAAGGGTCCCGAAAGGTCACAACAAGCTCCCTGGGACGCCTGCTGTGGTTGGTCTTCCACCTCCTCAAAGCCACCTTCCTCCTCTGACTCCTCTTCTTCAGACTCCTCTCTCTGCGTTGCCGCTGTTCCAGCAATCGACGACGACAAGGCTGCTTCTCGTGGTGATGGTGACCACAACTCTTCCTCTTCATGCTCATCTACGGCCTGATCCAGCACTCTTCGCAGGGCACACTCCAGAAAAAACGCATATGGGATGAGGTCGATGATGTTGCCTTGGGTTTGACTGACCAGGATTGTCACCTCCGCAAAAGGACGCATGAGCCTACAGCCATTGTGCATGAGTGTTCAGTAACGCGGCCAAAAAATACCCAGCTCCGCAGAGGCTGTCCTCTTTTTTTTTTATTAAAAAAATCTGTTCTTACCAGTTTAATCTCTGTTTTGTCCCCTATCAGGGACCGGTGTATGGAATAGATTTTAGGAACCGGGAGATGGAAAAAGATGCTTGGTCGGTCCTCTTACTTCCAATTTGGGGCACTGCGCGTGCGCCGTGCAATGTACTGTGCTACCCAATATGAGTGGTATGTTAAGTAGTACTATTCCTATCAGTTTAATCCCTGTTACGTCCCCTATCAGCGGCCGGTGTGGTGTATGGAGTAGATTTTAGGAACCGGGAGATGGAAAAAGATGCTTGGTCGGTCCTCTTACTGCCAATTTGGGGCACTGCGCGTGCGCCGTGCAATGTACTGTGCTACCCTATATGAGTGGTATGTTAAGTAGTACTATTCCTATCAGTTTAATCCCTGTTACGTCCCCTATCAGGGGCCGGTGTGGTGTATGGAATTGATTTTAGGAACCGGGAGATGGAAAAAGATGCTTGGTTGGTCCTCTTACTTCCAAAACATTGCAGCTTGAACACTAGTTGGTGGCGGAGAAGTCACGCAAGCCATCCGGCATGCAGAGATTAAATACAGCAGCGTGTGGACCATTTTTAGCCCAAGGCATCTCATCAGGCCTTTTTTAGTCAAATGCATCCCCCACTGTCAGTCCCTTCGGTGATCCATGCCTCATTCATCTTAATAAAGGTGAGGTAATCTTCTCTTCTCAGTGACAATACCTCCTGCTGCGCTGAAGGTCCTTTCTGACAGGACACTTGAAGCGGGGCAGGCCAGAAGTTCTATCACAAATTGGGATAGCTCAGGCCACAGGTCAAGCCTGCACACCCAGTAGTCAAGGGGTTCATCGCTCCTCAGAGTGTCAATATCTGCAGTTAAGGCGAGGTATTCTGCTACCTGTCGGTCGAGTCGTTCTCTGAGGGTGGACCCCGAAGGGCTGTGGTGATGCGTAGGACTTAAAAAGCTCCACATGTCCTCCATCAACAACACCTCTGAAAAGCGTCTTGTCCTTGCCAGCGTGGTCATGGTAGGAGGGGGATTACTTTCACCTCTTCCCCTGTTAGATTCCCGTTGTGCTGTGACATCACCCTTATACGCTGTGTAAAGCATACTTTTTAACTTGTTTTGGAAGTGCTGCATCCTTTCCGACTTCCGGTAATTCGGTAACATTTCAGCCACTTTCTGCTTATACCGGGGGTCTAGTAGCATGGCCACCAGTACAGGTCGTTCTCCTTCAGCCTTTTTATACGAGGGTCCCTCAACAGGCATGACAGCATGAAAGACTCCATTTGCACAAGGTTGGATGCCGAGCTACTCATGTCCCGTTCCTTGTCCTCACTGATCTCATTGAAGGTCTGTTCTTCCCCCCAGACACATACAACACCACGGGTACCAGATAGGTGACAACGAGCACCCTGGGATGCCTGCTGTGGTTGGTCTTCCTCCTCTTCAAAGCCACATTCCTCCTCTGACTCCTCTTCCTCAGACTCCTCTTCAAGCATTGCCGCAGGTCCAGCAAGCGATGCTGATAAGGCTGTTTCTGGTGTTGATGGTGACCACAACTCTTCCTCTTCCTCTTCACGCTCATCTACGGCCTGATCCAGCACTCTTCGCAGGGCACGCTCCAGGAAGAAAACAAATGGGATGATGTCGCTGATGGTGCCTTTGGTGCGACTGACTAGGTTTGTCACCTCCTCAAAAGGACGCATGAGCCTACAGGCATTGCGCATGAGCGCCTAGTAAAGGCAAAAAAATACCCAGCTCTGCAGAGGCTGTCCTAGCACCCCGGTCATACAAATACTCGTTGACTGCTTTTTCTTATTGGAGCAGGCGGTCGAACATTAGGAGTGTTGAATTCCAACGTGTCGGGCTGTCGTAAATCAAGCGCCTCACTGGCATGTTGTTTCGCCGCTGAATATCGGAAAAGTGCGCCATGGCCGTGTAGGAACGCCTGAAATGGCCACACACCTTCCTGGCCTTCTTGAGGACGTCCTGTAAGCCTGGGTACTTATGCACAAAGCGTTGTACGATCAGATTACACACATGTGCCATGCACGGCACATGTGTCAACTTGCCCAAATTCAATGCCGCCAACAAATTGCTTCCGTTGTTACACATCACTTTGCCGATCTCCAGTTGGTGCGGGGTCAGCCTCTGATCCACCTGTGCGTTCAGGGCGGACAGGAGTGCTGGTCCGGTGTGACTCTCTGCTTTCAGGCAAGTCACCCCCAAGATGGCGTGACACTGTCGTATCCGAGATGTGGAATAGCCCCTGGGAAGCTGGGGGGGTGCAGTTGATGTGGAGCAAGACGCAGCAGCAGAAGAGGACTCAGCCGAGGAGGTTAGCGAAGAGGATGGAGTAGGAGGAGTAGAGAAGGTGGCAGCAGGCCTGCCTGCAAGTCGTGGCGGTGTCACCAACTCCTCTGCAGAGCCACGCATTCCATGCTTGGCAGCCGTCAGCAGGTTTACCCAATGCGCAGTGTACGTGATATACCTGCCCTGACTGTGCTTTGCAGACCAGGTATCAGTGGTCAGATGGACCCTTGCCCCAACACTGTGTGACAGACATGCCATGACTTCCTTTTCCACAATAGAGTACAGGTTGGGGATTGCCTTTTGTGAAAAAAAAATTCGGCCGGGTACCTTCCACTGCGGTGTCCCAATAGCTACCAATTTTTTGAAGGCCTCAGACTCCACCAGCTTGTATGGTAAAAGCTGGCGGGCTAAGAGTTCCGACAAGCCAGCTGTCAGACGCCGGGCAAAGGGGTGACTCTGTGACATTGGCTTCTTACGCTCAAACATTTCCTTGACAGACACCTGACTGTGGGCAGATGAGCAGGAACTGCTGAAGGTGAGAGGCGGAGTGGCGGATGGTTGAGAGGGGGCAAGGAGGACAGCAGTGGTTGACGTGGCTGAAGATGCTGGACCAGGAGGAGGATGGTGGCTTTGAGTTTGTGTGCTGCTTGTACTCATCATGTGTTGATCCCATAGGCGTTTGTGATGTGAGATCATGTGCCTTCGCAAAGCAGTTGTACCTAGGTGGGTATTGGACTTCCCACGACTCAGTTTCTTTTGGCACAGGTTGCAAATGGCATCGCTGTTATCAGAGGCAGACACACAAAAAAAAATGCCACACTGCTGAGTTTAGCAATGACGGCATTCTGGTGGTGGCAACAGCATGCGTTGATTGGCGTGCTGTCTGGCTGATCCCAGGTGCCGATACATGCTGTCTGACTGTGCCACTAGCTCCTTGCGACGACCTCCCCCTGCTTCCAACTCGTCTCCTCCTCCTCTCTGTCTCCCCATCTGAACTTTCACCCTGTTCTTTTTCTCTTCGAGCGGGCACCCACGTGACATCTACGGACACATCGTCATCATCAACCGATTCACTTGTATCTGACAACTCAGCAAAGGAAGCAGCAGCGGGTACAACATCATCATCATCACACCGTACGTCCATGTGTGTAATGCTGCCTGACTGAGACATATCCCTGTTATCTACATCCTCTGGCAATAATGGTTGCGCATCACTAATTTCTTCCAACTGATGTGTACATAACTCCTCTGACAGATCAATTGAAGCAGCTGTGGTGCTAGTGTTGGTGGTGGCGGCAGGCGGGCGAGTGGTAACTTGAGAGGTGCCCGAAGCTGAGCTGGAGGAGGATGGTGCGTCAAGGTTCCGAGCGGAAGCTGTAGAAGATTGGGTGTCCTGTGTTAGCCTGTCAACTATGTACTCAGAACTTTTCGAGTTCAGGGTACGTGGCCTCTGAACACTGTGCATTATTCTAGGGCCAAAGGAAATCACAGCACCATGACCTCTGACTGTCATTTTTTTTTAGATTAGTGGTACTATGCGTGCAAGCTACTGTGACACCAGATATGAGTGGTGGGCACTGGCAGTAGTGGGCACAGTACATGCTCTGGGCCTGACACACGCTGGCAGGCTACTGCAATTATATTACAGAGAAAAAATTGTTTTACTGTTTTAAATGCAAGCTACTGTGACACCAGATATGAGTGGTGGGCACTGGCAGTAGTGGGCACAGTACACGCTGTGGGCCTGACACAGGCTGGCAGGCAACTGCAATTATATTACAGAGAAAACATAGTTTTGCTGTTTTAAATGCAAGCTACTGTGACACCAGATATGAGTGGTGGGCACTGGCAGTAGTGGGCACAGTACACGCTGTGGGCCTGACACACGCTGGCAGGCAACTGCAATTATATTACAGAGAAAACATAGTTTTACTGTTTTAAATGCAAGCTACTGTGACACCAGATATGAGTGGTGGGCACTGGCAGTAGTGGGCACAGTACACTCTGTGGGCCTGACACATGCTGGCAGGCAACTGCAATTATATTACAGAGAAAAAATTGTTTTACTGTTTTGAATGCAAGCTACTGTGCCACCAGATATGAGTGGTGGGCACTGGCAGTAGTGGGCACAGTACACTCTGTGGGCCTGACACACGCTGGCAGGCAACTCCAATTATATTACAGAGAAAAAATAGTTTTACTGTTTTTAATGCAAGCTACTGTGCCACCAGATATGAGTGGTGGGCACTGGTAGTGGGCACAGTACACGCTGTGGGCCTGACACACGCTGGCAGGCAACTGCAATTATATTACAGAGAAAAAAAAAAGCAGAATGATGTACTAGCCCTAAAAAGGGCTTTTTGGGGTGCTGTCAGGACGCTGTCCTTACAGCAGATCAGATGAGTCTTTGAGGACTGGAGTGGACACAGAACACTGGCCTAGCTAACGATTTCCCTATTAAAGGGTTTCTGCCACCAGATTTTGACCTAATTAGCTGTCAGACACTAGCGATCTGCTAGTGTCTGCTGTACCTAACCATGCTATTGTAATTCCTTTCTCTGCAGCGGTTACCCTAAAAAAAGTAGTTTTATTGGTATGCAAATGAGCCTCTAGGTGCTATGGGGGCGTCTTTTCAGCACCTAGAGGCTCCGTCAACTCACCATTTCTGCCGCCCAGCGCGCTCCAGCCCGCCCCTCTGCTCTAGATTGACAGCCTACTTCTCTCCATCTCGGCCGTATTCTCGCACCTGCGCCGTGTGCTTCTGTATTCAGCGCAGGCGCAGTGACTGTCTCCCTGCGCCGGCATCTTCACTGCGCCTGCGCCGATTACGACGCAGGGAGCAGTCCAACAGTCACTGCGCCTGCGCCGAACACAGAAGCACGCGGCGCAGGCGCGAGTAGGCTGTCAATCTAGAGCAGAGGGGTGGGCTGGATCGCACTGGGTGGCAGAAATGGTGAGTGGATGGAGCCTCTAGGTACAGCAGACACTAGCAGATCGCTAGTGTCTGACAGCTAATTAGGTCATAATCTGGTGGTAGAAACCCTTTAAATCAGCAGCAGCTGCACTGTCCCTGGTCTCACTAACACTGCAGCTTCAGAATGAATCCTCAAATAAATGTTCAGTGCAATCATATAAAGTACTACAGTAAACACCAAACCAAAAAAACTATAAATCTGTAAATTCAATTGACTGATCTTCTAGATTCTTAATTTTCAGAAAACAACCATTAACTGGAAACCAAATTCACCTGCAAAAAGAAGGAGAATTATTAGCACGTGGATCAATATTCATAAGGTATTTTGTTCATTTAAAGAAAGTGATACTTACTAGTAACTTGAACGAGGTGAACAGCGTTGTTGCCATGATCTATCAATCATTGACAAGTAAAGTTGAATGGTCATCCTATGAAAAGAAGAGGTTACAATTAATACTGGATTATATATATATATACACTGCTCAAAAAAATAACACATCCTAGATCTGAATTAATTAAATATTCTTCTGAAATACTTTGTTCTTTACATAGTTGAATGTGCTGACAACAAAATCACACAAAAATTAAAAAATGGAAATCAAATTTTTTAACCCAAGGAGGTCTGGATTTGGAGTCACACTCAAAATTAAAGTGGAAAAACACACTACAGGCTGATCCAACTTTGATGTAATGTCCTTAAAACAAGTTGAAATGAGGCTCAGTAGTGTGTGTGGCCTCCACGTGCCTGTATGACCTCCCTACAACGCCTGTGCATGCTCCTGATGAGGTGGCGGATGGTCTCCTGAGGGATCTCCTCCCAGACCTGGACTAAAGCATCTGCCAACTCCTGGACAGTCTGTGGTGCAACGTGTCGTTGGTGGATAGAGCGAGACATTTTAATGACCGGCGCCACGCACAGGGAGGGAAAAGAGAAAGCCCTGCCCAAGGGAGAGGAAAAGGTGGTGACCCCTGACTCACCTTGCGGCTGGTACCTGACTGCCCTGACGTCCCTAGACGGGTTCCTCACCCGTGCGGCGATCACGTGCCTAAACCCTGGCTTTCCCTAGAATAAGCCCTAGATAGTGAACGGGCCGGTGGAATCACTAGTCCGCACCACTGACACTTAAGAGGGAAACACCAGGGAGAGGACAGACAATACAGACAAACACATACACCCAGGTGGGCGACCACAGCAGACCACAAAGGTCCAACAGGGATCCGGAGGGTAATGTTCTGGACCAACTACCAGAGAACGCAGCAACACAGCTCCAGAGGGTCAGTATAGAAGTCCAGGCAGGAATCTCTATCTTACATGGAGCGCGCAGCCAACCGCTGTAACTTCCTGACCCCGGGTATAACGGAGTCAGGCGTGGGTCTTGACACCCTCGTGACAGTACCCCCCTCTCTACGAGGGACCTCCGGACACTCAGGACTAGGTCTCTCAGGATGAGAGGCATGAAAAGCCCGAACTAGCCTGTCGGCGTTTACCTCAGACGCAGGAACCCACATTCTTTCCTCGGGACCGTAACCTCTCCAATGCACCAGATATTGAAGAGAGCGGCGGACCCGACGAGAATTAACAATTTTGGATATCTGAAATTCTAGATTACCATCCACAACAACAGGAGGGGGTGGCAGCGGTGACGGTTCTAGAGGTGGAACATATTTTTTGAGTAACGACATATGAAAGACGTTATGGATTTTAAAAGTCTGAGGTAGCTCCAGGCGAAAAGCCACGGGGTTGATGATGGCTACAATTTTGTAAGGGCCAATGAACCTAGGACCCAGTTTCCAAGAGGGAACCTTTAATTTAATATTCCTAGTAGACAACCACACATAGTCATTCACTCCTAGGTCCGGATCTGGTGACCGTCTCTTATCAGCCATGCATTTGTATTTACCTCCCATATTTTTCAAGTTAGCTTGCACCTTCTGCCATACCGATGAAAGAGATGACGAAAACCGTTCCTCTTCGGGAACCCCAGAAGACCTCCCCTCTTTGAAAGTACAGAATTGGGGATGAAAACCATATGCACCAAGAAATGGTGACTTGCCAGTGGATTCCTGACGACGATTATTTATAGCAAACTCAGCTAACGGTAAATATGATGACCACAACTCTTGGTTTTCAGACACAAAACATCTTAGATATGTCTCCAGGTTTTGGTTGGTACGCTCAGTCTGTCCATTCGACTGAGGATGGAAAGCTGAGGAAAAGGACAAGTGTACCCCCAAACGGGAACAAAAAGCTTTCCAAAATTTAGAAATAAACTGGGTACCCCGATCCGAAACAACATCGGAAGGGACCCCGTGAAGCTTCACGATTTCCCTGACGAATACCTGAGCAAGAGTCTTAGCATTAGGTAGTGCGGGTAACGCAATGAAGTGTACCATTTTGCTAAACCTGTCCACTACTACCAAAATAACTGTTTTACCCGCAGACAAAGGTAAGTCAGTGATAAAATCCATTGACAGATGTGTCCATGGTCTATTGGGAATGACAAGTGGTAATAGAGACCCTGCAGGACGTGTATGTGAAACTTTTGCGCGCGCACAAGTAGAACAAGAAGACACAAAATCCAATACATCCTGACGCAACCTTGGCCACCAAAAACGACGAGACAATAGCTCAAAGGTTGCTTTACTACCCGGGTGCCCAGCAAGTGCTGAATTATGATGTTCCTTTAATAGTTCGAAACGTAGGTTCAACGGTACAAACAATTTCTCTGAGGGGCAAGAGACCGGGGCGTCCCCCTGGGCCTCTAACACCTTCCCCTCCAGAGCAGAGTGTACCGCAGAAACAACCACTCCTCTTTGAAGAATGGGTACCGGATCACTCACATTACCCCCTCCAGTGAAACAACGAGATAGTGCATCAGCCTTGGTATTCTTTGCCCCAGGACGATAGGTAATAACAAAGTTAAACCTGGTAAAAAATAGCAACCACCTGGCCTGTCTAGGGGTGAGACGCTTATCTGATTCGAGGTACAGAAGATTTTTGTGGTCCGTAATCACAGTGACGGGGTGGACTGCCCCCTCTAAAAAGTGACGCCATTCTTCAAACGCTAGTTTAATAGCTAATAGTTCCCTATTGCCAATATCGTAGTTCTTTTCTGCTGTAGATAGTTTTTTAGAAAAGAAAGCACAAGGACGCCATTTGCCAGGAGACGGACCCTGAGACAGCACCGCCCCCACTCCCACCTCTGACGCATCAACTTCAACAATAAAAGGCTCAGAGACATCAGGTTGGACTAGTACAGGTGCCGAGGTAAACCTCTCTTTTAGAGAGGAAAAAGCAACTTTAGCGGCGTCAGACCATTTAGAAAAATCAGTCCCCTTCCTAGTCATGTCAGTAAGGGGTTTTACAATAACTGAATAATTTTTAATGAATTTCCTATAGAAATTCGCGAAGCCCAAGAACCGTTGCAGAGCTTTGAGGTTCTCAGGAAGATCCCAATCTAAAATTGCCTGGACCTTCCTAGGATCCATACGGAAACCTGACGCACATAAAAAATAACCTAGGAATTGTATCTCCTGAACGGTGAAGACACATTTTAAAATTTTAGCATATAATTCATTCGTCCGTAGGACCTGCAGTACTTGTCTGACATGCACCTCATGTGTTCTCAGATCAGACGAATAAATTAAAATATCATCTAGGTATATTACCACAAACCTGCCGATTAGATGACTAAAAATGTCATTAACGAAATGTTGAAAGACGGCAGGAGCATTGGTCAGACCGAAAGGCATAACTAGATTTTCATAATGCCCCTCAGGGGTGTTAAAAGCTGTCTTCCACTCATCCCCCTCCTTGATACGAATCAGATTGTAGGCCCCCCTAAGATCAAGTTTGGAGAACCACCTAGCACCCGCAATCTGGTTAAACAGGTCAGGAATGAGAGGAAGAGGGTATGGGTCTCGGATGGTTATCTGATTTAATTCGCGAAAATCTAGGCAAGGACGCAGGCCCCCATCTTTCTTTTTAATGAAGAAAAACCCTGCAGCCACGGGTGAAGAAGAGGGTCTGATGTGTCCTTTAGCCAAGCTCTCGGAGATATAATCCTTCATGGCTTGTTTCTCTGGACCCGAAAGATTATATAACCTGGTCTTGGGTAATTTTGCGCCGGGAATAAGGTTAACCGGGCAATCATAAGGACGGTGAGGTGGTAACTTCTGACAACCCTTTTCAGAAAAAACGTCCTCAAAGTCCGAAATAAATGTAGGTAGGGTAGTTATGGAGGCGACTAAGCAATTGCTATTTAAGCAATTTTCTCTGCAATGCTCACTCCACTCCGATATCTCCCTGGCCTGCCAATCCACCACTGGATTGTGCGCTACCAACCAGGGAAGGCCCAGCACTACCGGAGTGGGAAGCCCCTCCAGAACATAACATGAAAGCATCTCGTTATGGTGGTCCCCTACCCGAAGGTGTAAATTATGAACAATGTGGGTGAGGTTTCTCTGAGACAGAGGAGCAGAATCAATAGCGAATATGGGAATCGGTCTCTGTAGCGTACAGAGAGACAAACCCATAGTGCGGGCAAAATCGGCATCTATCAAATTTACCCTTGCTCCACTGTCTAGAAAGAAAGAAATAGTCTCCGTCTTAACACCAAAAACAATAACTGCTGGCAACACAAATTGCGATGTACGTATGGAGGAAACATATACCCCCCGGCTGATATCCTCCACACAGCCTGGGGTTAGTAGTTTTCCGACGGTCTTTTGTTTCTGAGGAAAGAAGGACAGACATTAATGAAATGACCCCTCTCCCCACAAAAAAAACAAACCCCACGCCTATGGCGAGCCTCAGGAGGACGGACCTGACGAGTAGTTCCTCCTAGCTGCATAGGTTCGTCTAAGTCTGTACAGACTAACTGCTGCTTGGGAGGGGTTACCAATTGCTCCGGTTTTTTCAACCTGTCCCTAAGGCGTCTATCTATTCGGATAGAAAGGGACATAACCGCATCAAGGGAAAAGGGGGTCTCATATAATGCAAGCGCATCCTTAACCCTTTCGGATAACCCAGAGCAGAACTGACTCCTGAGAGCCGGGTCGTTTCATTGGGTATCCGTAGCCCACCTACGGAAGTCAGAGCAATACTCCTCTACCGGCCGCTCTCCTTGTAGGAGTCTCCGTAAACTTGATTCAGCCAGTGCGACTCGTTCAGGGTCGTCATATATGAGACCCAAGGCCCCGAAAAACTCATCCACTGACCGAAGAGCCTGGGAATCAGAGGGTAAAGAGAATGCCCAGGACTGCGGGTCCCCCTGCAGCAGGGAAATAACAACCCCCACCCGCTGTTCTTCATTACCAGAGGAGTAAGGGCGCAGTTTAAAATATAATTTACAGGCCTCACAGAATGTCAAAAACTTGTCCCTTCCCCCAGAAAATCTGTCAGGGAGAGGGACCTTGGGTTCCGCAACAACCTGGTTACCAGTAGCAACCGCTGGGCTTGCGGTCAGTTGTAATTGCTGCTGTTGCTGGAGGACCGACGCCTTCAATCCTGCCACCTCCAAAGACAGGCCATGAAAGTGTTGAACAGAGCAGCAATTGGATCCATACTGGATTCTAAGTAGGTAAAAAAATTATTATAATTTTTTTTTTTTTTTACCTACACAAAATAAGTGCCAGATATAATGTAATGACCAGCGCCACGCACAGGGAGGGAAAAGGGAAAGCCCTGCCCAAGGGAGAGGGAAAGGTGGTGACCCCTGACTCACCTTGCGGCTGGCACCTGACTGCCCTGACGTCCCTAGACAGGTTCCTCACCCGTGCGGCGATCACGTGCCTAAACCCTGGCTTTCCCTAGAATAAGCCCTAGATAGTGAACGGGCCGGTGGGATCGCTAGTCCGCACCACTGACACTTAAGAGGGAAACACCAGGGAGAGGACAGACAATACAGACAAACACATACACCCAGGTGGGCGACCACAGCAGACCACAAAGGTCCAACAGGGATCCGGAGAGTAACGTTCTGGACCAACTACCAGAGAATGCAGCAACACAGCTCCAGAGGGTCAGTATAGAAGTCCAGGCAGAAAGCTCTATCTTACATGGAGCGCGCAGCCAACCGCTGTGACTTCCTGACCCCGGGTATAACGGAGTCAGGCGTGGGTCTTGACACCCTCGTGACAGACATGATGTCCCAGATGTGCTCAATTGGATTCAGGTCTGGGGAACGGGCGGGCCAGTCCATAGCATCAATGCCTTCGTCTTGCAGGAACTGCTGACACACTCCAGCCACATGAGGTCTAGCATTGTCTTGCATTAGGAGGAACCCAGGGCCAAGCGCACCAGCATATGGTCTCACAAGGGGTCTGAGGATCTCATCTCGGTACCTAATGGTAATCAGGCTACCTCTGGCGAGCACATGGAGGGCTGTGCGGCCCTCCAAAGAAATGCCACCCCACACCATTACTGACCCAATGCCAAACCGGTCATGCTGGAGAATGTTGCAGGCAGCAGAACGTTCTCCACGGCGTCTCCAGACTCTGTCACGTCTGTCACATGTGCTCAGTGTGAACCTGCTTTCATCTGTGAAGAGCACAGGGCGCCAGTGGCGAATTTGCCAATCTTGGTGTTCTCTGGCAAATGCCAAACATCCTGCATGGTGTTGGGCTGTAAGCACAACCCCCACCTGTGGACGTCGGGCCCTCATATCACCCTCATGGAGTCTGTTTCTGACCGTTTGAGCAGACACATGCACATTTGTGGCCTGCTGGAGGTCATTTTGCAGGGCTCTGGCAGTGCTCCTCCTGTTCCTCCTTGCACAAAGGCGGAGGTAGCGGTCCTGCTGCTGGGTTGTTGCCCTCCTATGGCCTCCTCCATGTCTCCTGATGTACTGGCCTTTCTCCTGGTAGCGCCTCCATGCTCTGGACACTACGCTGACAGACACAGCAAACCTTCTTGCCACAGCTCGCATTGATGTGCCATCCTGGATAAGCTGCACTACCTGAGCCACTTGTGTGGGTTGTAGACTCCGTCTCATGCTACCACTAGAGTGAAAGCACCGCCAGCATTCAAAAGTGACCAAAACATCAGCCAGGAAGCATAGGAACTGAGAATTGGTCTGTGGTCACCACCTGCAGAACCACTCCTTTATTGGGGGTGTCTTGCTAATTGCCTATAATTTCCACCTGTTGTCTATCCCATTTGCACAACAGCATGTGAAATTGATTGTCACTCAGTGTTGCTTCCTAAGTGGACAGTTTGATTTCACAGAAGTGTGATTGACTTGGAGTTACATTGTATTGTTTAAGTGTTCCCTTAATTTTTTTGAGCAGTGTATTAGACAATCCAAATTTTGTAAGCATGTGCAATGGCTTTCACCACACACGGAACCAATCAACCATGTATGTTTATCTATGAGAGTGCTTTATAAATGCTATATTGCTTTAAGAAATATTTTTACTGTAGTCATCTCTGTGAAATACACATCTATGTTCAGGGTTTTATCCTGTGGATTTGAGCTAAGCAGATGCTGTACAAATGTATCACTCTGCAACAGATTAACCCCTTAAGGACACATGACGTACCGGTACGGCATGTTTCCCGAGTCCTTAAGGACACATGACGTACCGGTACGTCATGGCTTTAAAACGCGATTGCGGCGCCGCGGGGGTTAATCGGAACAGGATGACCACTGAAATCCTTCAGCGGGCATCCTGTAACAACGCCGGGGGGGGTCATTTGACCACCCCGTATCGGCGATCGCAGAAAACCGCAGGTCAATTCAGACCTGCGGTTTGCTGCGTTTCCGGTCCATTCGGGTCTCCGGTGACCCGATGAACCGGAAAAAGACTGAGATTGGTGGCGTGATTACACACCACCAATCGCAGTACGAAGATTTGGAGAGGCGGTGCTGGCCGTGGTACTGAATGCTGCTGTCCAGGGTGCTGATTGGTGCAGGGGAGAGAGGCGCGAGATTCAAACTTCCAGCGCTCCTCTCTCCCCTCCTCTTCCTGTTCTGCACGAGCACCCTACAGCACCGTCCAGCACCAGCTCCTGAGTCCCCCCTAATCGTCATCCATCACCCTCCTGCACCCATCGCCCTCCAGGTAGTTTAGGGTCAGTGAGGGAGAGGCACCGTTAGGCATGGATAGAAGGGAAAAGTTAGTTAGGGGGAAAAAAAAAAAGCACTTTTATCGAAACTTTTTTTCGGTTTCAGCTTTCAGACCCTAGACCCCCCTGCCACTTGCCCCCCCCCCGCCCCCATTTTTTTTTTCAGTAGCCCATTTGTGAATCTGATGGTGGAGCAGACGAACCTGTACGCCCAACAGTTCGTTGCTCAGCACCCGGGCTCATTTTTGGCTAGACCCGGTGGCTGGACGCCGGTCAGTGCAGCCGAGATGAGGACATTTTGGGGCCTCGTGCTGCACATGGGTCTAGTGCAAAAACCCAGTGTCAGGCAATACTGGAGTGGGGACGTCCTCTACCAGACCCCACTCTACAGTATGGCCATGACACGCTCCCGGTTTGAGGCCATCCAGAAATGTCTGCATTATTCAGATAATACAGCATGTGCCCCCCGAGGTGATCCTGCCTATGACCGTCTGTATAAGATACGGCCGGTCATCGATCACTTTGGGGCCAAATTTGAGCAGGCCTACGTACCTGGAAGGGAGGTCGCGGTTGATGAGTCTCTCGTTGCGTTCAAGGGGAGACTCAGTTTCCGCCAATACATTCCCACTAAGCGGGCAAGGTATGGTGTGAAGCTATACAAAATTTGTGAGAGTGCCTCAGGGTACACTTACAAATTTTGTGTGTACGAGGGGCGAGATTCCCGTATTCAACCCCCAGAATGTCCCCCTACTCTGGGTGTT